>NC_058419.1:32308837-32390286 GCF_002201575.2 Neomonachus schauinslandi | reverse complement strand
TTTTTTTAAGATTCTATTTATTTGACAGAGAGAGACACAGTGAGAGAGGGAACACAAGCAGGGGGAGTGGGAGAGGGAGAAGCAGGCTTCCCGCGGAGCGGGGAGCCCGATGCGGGGCTCGATTCCAGGACCCTGGGAGCAGGACCTGAGCCGAAGGCAGACGCTTAAAGGCTGAGCCACCCAGGCGCCCCACTTCTTCCCCATTTCTGGCACAAGGCTCCTAAAACCCTTGGAATTGTCTAAGTGATGAGAGCATAATGGTGTCTTTTGCTGTGTTAACGAGGTGACTTTTGGAAAGCACCTAAGGAAGGGGGCTGGGTGCCAGTGGAGCCAACCACGGGATTAGAGGGTTGGACTTTTCAGTCTCACACCCTGATCTCTGGGAAGTGGGGAGGGGGTGAAAATTGAGTCCAGTCACCAATGATCTAGAATTTAATCAACCACGCCTATGTAACACAGCCTCCATAAAAAACCAAAGGGATGAAGTTCAAAGAGCTCCCCAGTTGGTGAGCACTTGTATATTTGGGGAGAGCGGGGCCCTCCGACAGAGAATGGAAGCTCCACACCCCTCCTCACATACCTTGCCCTATGCATTCCTTCCATCTGGCTGCTCAACTGGTAACAGAGCATGCTTCTCTGAATTTTGTGAGCCACTCTAACAAATCCGTTGAACCCGAAGAGGGGATTATTGGAACCTCCAATCTAGAGCCAGTTGGTCAGAAGCACAGATGACAACCTGGTCTTGCAATTGGGATCTGAAGTAGGGTGGGAGGGCAGTCTTAGAGGACCGAGGGCCTAAACCTGTGGGACCTGACACTATCTCTGCATAGATCATTTCACAATGGAGTCAAACTGTGGAAGCCCAGTGGGTATCGAGAATTGCTTGTTGATATAGGGACCCCCACAAGTTAGAATTGGTACTAGAATCACTTTAGTATCTATCTGCCCTTAAGAAAAATATGCACAGGGGCACCTGGGTGGCTCAGTCGTTAAGCGTCTGCCTTCAGCTCAGGTCATGATCCCGGGGTCCTGGGATCGAGCCCCGCATCGGGCTCCCTGCTCAGCAGAGAGCTTGCTTCTCCCTCTCCCACTCCCCCTGCTTGTGCTCTGTCTGTCAAATAAATAAATAAAATCTTTAAAAAAACTGCACAATGTAAACATTTATTAAATCTGGGTGGTGGATACACAGGTGCCCAATTTATTGGGGGTTTTTTTGTGTGTGGTTTAGTTTATTTGGAAATTTTCATTGAAATGACTGTTTATACGTTCAAATGTTTTGTCACAAAATGAAAATGGTCAAAAGCCAAGCAATGCAATGGATGGAACAAGATTGCAGGGGGAGGACTGTTGTGTTGACTTTTTCCTTTTTTTTTTTTCCTTTCCGGGGTTATAGTGCAGAAAATAAATCATGCCTTTTCATGGGCTTTTATACTGTGTGACTTTCTGAATGATGGAGTAGCTGTAGCTATGAGATATGAAGCTAGATAGGGTAGCCTTAGATATCTAGGTAAGTGAAGGTTGGAGTCTACTTTGTGGATGAATGTGGTTGTTGGGTAGTATAGTTACCACTAGTTGTATTTATTGTCCACAAAGACCCTTCTGAACTCAGTTCTTTTTTTAATGCTTTAAAAAAAAAAAAGATTATTTATTTATTTATTTATTTATTTGATTGAGAGAGAGAGAGAACGAGCAGGGGGGAGGGGCAGAGGGAGAGGGAGAAGCAGACTCCCTGCCGGGCAGGGAACCTGACACGGGGCTCGATCCAGGACCCGGAGATCATGACTTAAGCCAAAGGCAGATGCTTAACCCACTGAGCCACACAGGCGCCCCTGAACTTAGTTCTTTACATTGTAATGGAGTGTAAGTTGGTACAAACACTATGGAAAACCGTTTGGCATTACCTAGTAAAATAGTACCTAGGCTTAACATATGACCCAGAATTTACACTTCTGTTATAGACTCTGAAAAAAAAAGCTGTTAGAAATATGTACCAAGAAACATATTCATGGAAGCTGCTGTAGTAGCTAAAAAAAAAAAAAAACCCAAAAAACAAAAAACAATTAATCAAAGAGGCACATAGAAATGTCACAATGCCAAACATTGGAGAATGAAAAAATTGTGGTAGTCACACAGTCCAATTCTATAAAGCAAAGAAAATGAATGAACCAGAATTACAATGGGTCACGGGAGAATACATACTGGGTGATTCTGTTTACATAAAGTCAAAGACATGAGAAAAAGAAACTATGTATTTTTAAGAGGTACATATGTTTGTAGAAAAACTATGAAGGAAAGCATTGGAATGATGGATACGTAATTCAGGATATTAGTTTCCTTTGTTGGGAGGAAGGGACAATTGCTTGGCAGGAGCTTAGAGGGAAAGTCAAAGAAATTTACAATGTTTAATTGTCTAGAATTAGCCATGTATGTATGTTTTTTTATTTTGATTACTTTAAATATATGCATACATATTTTTGTGTATATGTTTTATTTTATTAAAAAATAAGAGCATTTTAATTCAGAAGGATAGTTCTGGATATAATGCACCAAGGTATTCTCTTCTCAGTAAAGATAGGAGACCCACTGGGCCAAGTCATGGTCTTGCTGACGTCATGGCCTGGCAGTCTCCTTTCACCTCTGGGTCATTGAAAGCCCACCTAAGTGTTTTGTTGGAATGCTAAAAGCTGCTGAGCCACCAAACTGTAATTTTTGTGGAGTATCTGGATGACAGCCTCATCCATAAGTGCCTCATCTGATGGATGGAATCTCCTGCTAAATATGCATGCTGTCCTTTGAGGATTTTCTTAGTCCTTATAGTTCCTTCAAAATACAACCCTGCCTCAAAGAAGTGTCACCGAAGCCTCCGTTACCTGAGTGTGAATGAAACCATCATTTACCTACTTGGGAAAGGAGAAATATGAGCAGGCTGAGGACAGCAGGTGTCTGAGTATGGAGCAAGACAGGGATGGCGTCCAGAATGAGAAGTGGGAGAGGCTCACCAAGAAACTCTGTGGACTTCACCTTTTGCCTGCACACGGTAGAACAAGCATTGGAAGGACAGGTCAATGCTTATTTACTGAATGGGGTATTTATTAGTTTTGGGTCGTTGTGGAGAAAATGGGTTTTAGAAGGCCCCTCTGCGTAAGCACATCGTTCAACAAAGAGCAGTGAGGTGCTGGCTTAATCTGGGAAAGCGATCCAAGGTCAAGGTCTAGAGGAAACTTGGTAGACCGAATGCTCGATGAATTGGAGTCAGGGTAGGGGGCAAAAATCATAGGGTCAGTCATGGGCAGAAATCCCGAATTGCAGAAAACAATCAGCAGGTGGGGATCCTAGGAAATGATGGCAACAACAAATCTTAGGACTGTGTAGGGTGTTTACCATTCAGAAGCTCAAAGCCTGCCACAGGCACTTAAGGGGTGGCAGGCAAGCAATATGCCTTCCTGAATCAATTTTCACTAGCTGTGGCATACCCGCATGAGCATACAGACAAAAATCTGGCTTTATTTATTGAATAGTAAAGTTGACTCCGGAGCTTCCGACAGAAGGCTCGGGGATTCAGCGGTTTTTGAGGAAGGCAAGGCTGGAGCTAGGAGCTTCGCTTCTGGCACGCAAGCCAGCATGAAAATCACTCCCCATCTAAGGGCCAAGTTTGACAAAATCAACTTCAGTTGTTTTAATCGTCATGCAGCTGGGTTCAAATTGCCTGCTTGTTATGATCCCATTAGCCTTTCAACTAAATATGTACATTCATAATCGTTTGACAAAGGTATAAAGTCATGAAAATGCACTACTGAAATATTAACTCTGACTCATTTAAATTTTAAAATGCAGTTCCTGGCACACAGTAGGTGCTCTATAAATGTTTGTTGAGTGGAGTTGAAATCAGGAAATTAGAAGAGATTGTTCAGCTTTCCAACAGTGCATTAAATTGAGTACACCATTTCTCAAGCTGAAAGGAAGCTAAATGAAAGGAAATGGGTTTATTTGATTGGCTCATCCATTATGACATGAAGTAATAAGGAAATTATTCAGATTATTCATCCCAAATTTTGCCCGATGTAGACAGATGATTAAGGCTTTTGTTTTTATAACTCTGCATTATTCAGAGAGCCCCCTTGCTGCTCCCCTTCCCTTTATACATTAAAAAGCAAAGTGCTCTAACCCAAGTCTTGGACTTGTAAACATAACGTGTCATCTATTTGCCTATGCCTCCTCTAAGAAGGTAAGTATAAAGTCATTGCAAAAGACTCAGAATGGAGATATGGCAAGTTAAGTGGCTTCCTGACGTCCCAGCACCTGCTTTCCTGTTTCTGATTTGGCCAGTGAGACCCTTTAAAAAACGGAGGAGGGGAGTGAGATTCTTTTTATTAAAAAAAACACAAACCCAGATTCTTCCTAGCCACGGCATTGCATTCTGGTGGTTCAAGGGCTCGGGTTTTTTTGTTTGTTTGTTTGTTTGTTTTTAGACTAAAACCTTGACCATAGGACATATCTCTTCTCCAGTGGTCAGTGGGCATGCCTCAAACAAAACAGATTATTTGAAGAGAGCGAAAAGATAGCCAGGTGCAGCATCTTAGAACCATCTGCGATCAAGACACCACTTCAGCCTCTCAGAATACGTTTCCCCTAAATCAACTCCATCCACCAGCAGCATGAAGGGGTACATGGAAATGACTCAATGCCCAAAATAATCAAATGCCTCTAACCAGATGCTTTCCATAGAAAACTCGTTCTGACCTGAAATCACATAGCTTCCCTCTGTCTTCATTTGAAGATCAACCACGTGCTTTCACGGAAACTGAGCAGTATCAGGTAGAACCTTAGTAGCTTTAGCTAGGTAGGCAGAGTGCAAACACAGGCACACACATCAGAATTCACCCATGTTGTGCGACATAAATAAAACTCTCTTTACTATGACAGAAAAACAGACAAAATACACACACTCGCAATATACTCTTTTTTTTTTTTTAAAGATTTTATTTATTTGACAGAGAGAGAGATAGTGAGAGCAGGAACACAAGCAGGGGGAGTGGGAGAGCGAGAAGCAGGCTTCCTGCCGAGCAGGGAGCACTGATGTGGGACTCGATCCCAGGACCCTGGGATCATGACCTGAGCCGAAGGCAGACGCTTAACAACTGAGCCACCCAGGCGCCCCGCAATATACTCTTTAATAAAGGCTATTTTAAGAGCAGTTTTAGGTTCATAGCAAAATTAGGAAGGTACAGAGATTCCCCATATACCCCCCCTCTCTCACACAGGCATAGCCTCCCCTATTATGAACATCCCCCACTAGAGTGGTACATTTGTTACAATTGATGAGCCTACATTGACACACTATAATCATCCAGAGTCCATAGTTCACATTAAAGTTCATTCTTTAAAAAAAAAGGGACGCCTGGGTGGCTCAGTCATTAAGCATCTCGCCTTTGACTCAGGTCATGATCCCAGGGTCATGGGATCGAGTCCCGCATTGGGCTGCTAACTCAGCAGGGAAAGTGCTTCTCCCCCTGCCTGCCGCTCTCCCTGCTTGTGCGCTCTCTCTGACAAATAAATGAAATCTTAAAAAAAAAAAAAAAAAACAAAGTTCATTCTTGGTGTTGTATATTGCAATTCATTTAATATTCCACAAATATTCATGGAGTACCCACTATACCAAACATTAGGATTATATTATTATAAATTCTCTGCCTTTCAGAAACTCATACTTAAGAGGAAGGGAAACACAAATTTGATAAATGCTAAAATATATGTATGAAATGTAAATACCAAGAAGATTTGGGGACAGTTTCTCGGAGGTGGTTACATATGGCCTGTATGTTTTGGGTATGGACAGAAGAGTCTGCTTGTCATAAAAGGGGTAGAAGTGCATTCTAGGCAGAGAGAATAAAGAGGACAGGCAAAGGCTTGGGGGTCGCAAAAGGGTATGAAGTCTTCAGAGAACAGTGAAACATTTACTGCAGCTGGAGCATACAATATAGGGAGGGGATGTGAGCAGGTTAGACTGGGGAGTTTGGTAGGAGAGAGATTACAAAGGGCCTTGGATGTGTAGCTAAGAAGTTAGACTTTATCCAGTAGGTATTCAGGAACCAAAAGTAGTTTAGAAGCTTGGATTCAAGTGGAGAAGGCTTTCCCTCTAGTGTGTGACCTAGGTTTTGCTGCCTTGGTAGCCTCAGCTAGAACTGCATTTGGAGCTGATTGGCAACTCAGGTACCATGGTAGTTCCTAGCAGACTTCAAAGCCTAAATTCTGAGACACAGAAATATTCTAATTTGTGATAATTATATTTCTAGATTTATCCCTACACATTGTAGCCACATGTGGCATGAGGCCAGTAGGAGGTGCAAAGTTAAGAAAACCATGTTAAATAGAAAACTTGATCTTGACTATGTGACTGAAGCCCTCAATTCTCTCTCCAAGCCACAGATGTCCTGGCAGAATCTGCCTGATCCAAGCACCAGAAGAAATCATCAGATTAATGTTTTATTGCTTTGTCTTCCTATTTCTAATATCCTTAAAAATCATTTGGCATCAATCCATTTCCTATGTCTCATCAATAGGGGAATGTTAGAAGTATGTGGGGAGGGGAGCCCGGGGGACTCAGTCGGTTAAGCAGTATCTGCCTTCAGCTCAGGTCATGATCCCAGGGTCCTGGGTTCGAGCCCTGCGCTGGTTCCCTGCTCACTAGGGAGTCTGCTTCTCCTTCTCCCTCTGCCCCTGCCCCCAGCTTGTGCCTGTGCATGCTCTCTCTCAAATAAATAAATAAATAAATAACATCTATTTAAAAAAGAAGAATGTGGGGATACAACCATAGTGAGAGAATGAAAAGACTTAAGCATGAACAGTTAGTGCTTGCTTTCACATCTGATATCTCTGGCTCTACCAGACATAATCAAATTTATGTTATAGGAAGATAACTGTTGGCACTGTGATGATATATTGAAGGGGGAGAGATTGATGTCAAAGAGACCAGTTAAAAGGTTGTTAGCATAGGTCAGGCAAGAGTTGAGGATAGTCTGTATGATGGCAAGTGGTAGTGAAGATTTAGAGCAATGGACAAATGAGGGAGCTATCTACCTCTGTGGTAGAATCAGAAAAATTGCATGGCCGATCAGAAGAAAGAGAGGAGAAGGTGGAGAGGAAAGGTGTCTAAGATGAGCACTATGATTCTGGATTGGAGGACTGAGTAGCACTATGAGCTGAGAGCATGGGTAACAGAAAAGCTGGTGTGCAGGCAAGAGGATGTATCTAGTTTCAGACCCTCTGAGTTCAGAGTGCTGATAAGACATCCAGAGGAGCTATCCAGTGACAGTAGAAAGAATTGTATCTCTTTATAATTCTTCTATGGCACATTTTTTCATGTTTTAACAGTTCTGAATTTGAAATATATTTTATAATAAATGTGATCTTTTAGTATCATCATCCTTTTCCACTCAGAAGTTTCTCTATCAATAGTTCTTCTTACCTAGAGCTGTCATACTCTGTAGTGAAAGACTAAAAGTTTTTCCTCTAAGATCAGGAACAAGACAAGGATGGCCACTTTCACTACTATTACTGAAAGTTATAGACTGAGCAATTAAACAAGAAAAAGAAATCAAAGTCATCCAAATTGGAAAGAAAGAAGTAAAATGATCACTGTTCACTTACAACATGATCTTATATGTAGAAAACCCTAAAGATTCCACCCACAAAAAAAATTTGTTAGAATAAATGCATTCAGCAAAGTTGTAGGACACAGAATCAACACACAAAAAATCAGTTTTTCCTATATGCTAACAATAAGCAATCTGAAAAGGAAAATGAGAAAACAATTCCATTTACAATAGCATCAAAAAGAATAAAATACTTAGGAATTAACCAAGGAGGTAAAACACTTGTACACTGAAAACTACAAAACATTATTGAAAGAAATTAAAGACATAAGTAAATGCAAAGACATCTTGTGTGTTCAAAGATTTGAAAATTGAATATTGTTAGGATGTCAGTATCTAAAGCGATCTACAGATTCAGTGCAATCCTTATCAAATCCCAATGATTTTTTCTTGCAGAAATAGAAAAATCTACCCTAAAATTCATCTGGAAGCTTGAGGGACCCTAAATAACCAAAACATTCTTGAAAAAGAAAAAAACAAACTTGGAGGACTCACACTCTCCGATTCCAAACTTACTACAAAGCTGTAGTAATCAAAACAATGTCGTACTGGCATAAAGGCAGACATAATTGACCAGTGGAATAGACTACAGATCCCAGAAGTAAAGCATTGTATATTTGGTTAAATAACTTGTAACAAGGATGCCAAGACCATTTGATGGAAGAAAGAACAGTCTTTCAAACAAGTGGCGCAGAGAAAACTGGATATCCACATTCAAAAGAATGAAATTGGACCCTTACCTTGTAACATATACGAAACTTAACTAATAATAAATCAAAAACCTAAACATAAGAGTGAAAACTATAAAACTCTTAGAAGGAAACATAGGGGGAAAATTTCATGATATTAAATTTGGCAATGATTTCTTGGATATGACCCCAAAAGCCCAGATAACAGACCAAAAAAAATTGATAAATTGGAGTTCAGCAACTTAAAAACTTTCATGCATCAAAGGACCTTACTGACAGAGTGAAAAGGCAACCCACAGAATGAGAGAAAATATTTGCAATTCATATATCTGATAGGGGATTAATATCCAGAATATATAAAGAACTCATATAACTCAACGAAAGACAAAAATTTTAAACAGGCAAAGAACTTCAATAGACATTTCTCCAAATTTATGCAAATGGCCAATAATCACATGAAAAGATGATCAACATCACTAATCATTAGGGGAATGCAAATCAAAACGACAATAAACTACCACTTCACACCCATTAGGATGGCTATTAGTACAAACAAACAAACAAACAAACAAACAAACACAAAAAGCAAGTGTTGGATATTTGGAGAAATTGGACTCCTGTGCCTTGCTGATGGGAATGAAAATGGTGCAGCTGCCATGGAAAACAGTATGGCAGTCGCTCAAAAAATTAAACATAGAATTACCATATGATATAACAATTCTATTTCTGAGTTTATAAGCAAAGTAATTTAAAGCAGGCATTCAGACCGAGACTTGGACACCCATGCTCACCCCAGCACTGTTCACAACTCCAAAAGGTGAAAAGAATCCAAATATCCATCTATTGATGAATAGAGAAGTTGTGGCAAGGGCATAGGCTGGAATATTTGTCAGACTTAAGAAGGAAGGAAATTCTGGGGCGCCTGGGTGGCTCAGTCGTGAAGCGTCTGCCTTCGGCTCAGGTCATGATCCCGGGGTCCTGGGATCGAGCCCCGCATCGGGCTCCCTGTTCATCGGGAAGCCTGCTTCTCCCTCTCCCACTCCCCCTGCTTGTGTTCCCTCTCTCACTGTTTCTTTCTGTCAAATAAATAAAATCTTAAAAAAAAAAAGAAGAAGGAAGGAAATTCTGACGCATGCTGCAACACGGAGAACCCTCGAAGACATCCTACTAAGTGAAGTAAGCTAGACACGAAAGGACAAATCTTGTATTATTCCACTTCTATGTGGTACCCAGAATAGCCAAATTGATAAAGCAATAAAGTAGAACAGTGGTTACCAGGCACTGGTGAGGAGAGGTGGACGAGGAGTTTTTATTTTTTTCCATGTTTTTGCCATTCGCTAAATAACCCGAACTGAACCCACTGGAAAGATTGCAAGGCATTTCAAATCCCTTTGATTCCTCCATAGACGGAAAAGGCTAACATAGCTCCTAATGACATTTACCTTAGTTAACAGAGCAGCAAAAGTAGGGCCCAGTGCTGACTCTGCCTTTTTGAAAACAATTAAGCCAGGCTCGCCCATCCCATCACCCTATTCTCAGCCGAAATTCTGGAAACTTCCACCTGATTCCCACCTTGGTCCTATCTCCATTCTTGAACACACCTGGGATTCTGACCTGTATTTCTCGTCTATTCTCAACGGCAGTTTTTCCTTCTGGCCCATTTAGTTTATCCAGTTTGACGTCCTCACTGTCTAGCAGTACTTACTGCAGAACCATTCATTTTTCTGAGTCAAGCTGGGCCCTTGGAAAGACATAACACTCTTGCGCTGCTCTTCACCCTAGCAGCCCTCTTTTGATTATTTGAATGTGCCAAGTTCTCCCTGCTTCTGGGCACTTGTGCATGTTGTTTCTACTGCCTCATATGTTTTAACCCAGTCTTTGCCCAGAGGAACCCCTGCTCATCAGTCAGATCTCAGTTCAAATGTCACTTCTACAGAAAAATGTCCCCTGACCCTTTCCTCCTCCCGCTTCTAAATTAGATGTCTGTGAACGTGTCTAAAAGGCTCTTTCCTTTCATAAGATAGCCCAGTTTGCGTATGTATACTCGTATGATTATTTTATTATTATCTAGAAGATCATCTTTATAAGGAATGAGGCCATGGTTGCCCTGGTTATAATAAATAAATGAGAAAGAAGTAAATGAATGTAAGTGTCCGCTAATTTGGCTGGCATTCTCCCACCACCTGAAGAAGTGTGGACAGTCCTTCTGTCTCCTGAATGTCCTGTGTACCACACTCTGGGTTCCTAATACGGCCAGAACTGAGCAGGGAACCAGTGAAAGAGATGGTAAGAAAGGAAATGGGGATCCCCACCAGCTATTGTGAAAACTGCCAATAGGCTGATACATGCACACTCATCCAATACCTTGCTGTCAACATCATTACTAAGACAAAATGGTGGCACTGGCTCTCCTTGTCTACGGCACTCCCCACCCACTCCACAATGTGCCCTTTTCTGACTTTGTCCTCAACTATGTTATTGATGCTCATTCTAATCTGATTTGATCAGTTTTCAATACATATTTTTGTCGGGAGCATGTGGTCATGGTGGATATACAGTCTGTCTAGACACCCCTCCACAGGGAATACATTGAAATCATTCCTTTCCTTCCACTTACTAGAGAAGGGGTGGAGGAGCTGAGGTCTTATGAGTCCCATTTCATTTGAACTTTGGGGGTATTAATCCAATTTTACTGTTGTTCTAAACAATTGTGTCCTGGGAAATGCACTTGTAATGAACTTTCATTCTGCTCATTTATATATTAATTCATCAATTGTAAATATGCTGCCTCTAATAAGCAACGATCTCTGTATCTTTTGGGTCAGTTATATAGCCGTTCGTCCAAGACAATATAATGAGGCTTCACTTACGCAAATAGGTTGTGTTGATTGACAAGTTCCAAGCTACCATCCGATCTGTCATTTGAACCAGGCAGTCTGTAATTTGCTGCAGCATCATTTCTACCATAGAATTACAGAATATTGGATCTGGAAAAGACTGCAAATAGCCACTGGGACAATCCCCTTATTTTAGAGTTGAAGAGACTGAGGCCAACATGACCCACTCTGTGCCAAGTCATACTAGGATCCTACCGCCATAGAAGATGACTTCCTATGGCTATTGTATTCATTACTTTAAAAATGTTCATCTTCCCCATATAACTCAACACATGTCCACTTATTTCCTTCAACTTTTTCTTCCCCACCCTCTCCCCAACTATCCCTATCTATGATCCATTTCAGCAAGCCATGGCATTACCTTTACCCTTCCCCAAAGCTACACATGCTTGCTCAGGCTATGAACAAATTGAATCCCTCCAGCACCAGGCCAGAACTCCTAAGCTAGTTCTGTAGAAGCCCTGTAGCCATCCATAACCCCCCCCCCCCGCAACATCTGATCATTTTGATCTCTGCACAAGCACAGAATTTTAGTAGCTATTTTCATACCAACATTGGACAGCCCTTTTTATGACAACCATTTTATAGACATTGTAATAAAGTACCAACTCCTAGGCTGTCAATAGCCTCATTCCAAATTTGCTTTAAAACAACTCTCTGCACAGATGTGGAATGGGACCACTGTTGTCAGAAAATAACTTTGCTGGAACATGAAGCCCAGAGTGACTTAAGCCTGAGGGAGATTATGAGGCTGTTAGGACTTTATAGAGAATGCAGGCTTGGTTATCCAAGACAACGTAGGTTAAAATATACTTAGAAAATCTTCTGAAATCCAAGACACACTTGCTAAGAAAATGAAGCCATGATTGCATAAACAATCACATGCTAGTGTTCAATTTTTGTCATCACCGTAGAGGAGACCACCTCGCCTCTTAACTGTACATTTCATTGCCCCCCCAAAAAGCATTAAGAGTATTTCCTGCTGTTGATCCATCCATTCATCGAACAGGCTATGGACATTCACTGACTATGTAATATGGCAGGTACCGTGTGATGTTCCAGGGACATCACGGACATTAAGTCCTACTTTGTCTCTGTCTCCTGGAGCTGATGCTACTGGTAAACATGGCTATTAACTCAACAAACATATTGGGTGCAAACGTTGGTGTAATGAGGACATCTATCCTGACCAGGGAAATCAGACTTGACGGATCTAAGGACACATGGCCACACTATTTGTGTCTGGGAAGAGGGCAATAAAAGGGAAGGGGCAAGTTTGGAGGAGAACTTCAACTTTACCTATTTCACAGTGTTGTCTGGACCCATCACTGAATAAAGGATACTTCCTGTAATAGCTATCCTTCTCAAAATCTTACCATGTTACTCCCTTCCTCACAAACTTCTATTGGCTCCCTGTGGCTATTGGGGTTAGGTTGTAGCTCCTTACTCTGACATAATAAAAGGAAGGCCTCTCACAATTTAAAGACAATTTCTTCCTCTCTTTTTTTTTTAAGATTTTTTTATTTGTTTGAGTGGCAGAGGGAGAAGCAGATTACCTGATGAGCAGAGAGCCTGATGCAGGGCTCAATCCCGGGACTGCTGGATCATGACCTGAGACAAAGGCAGACGCTCAACCGACTGAGCCACCCAGGCGTCCCTTCTTCCTCTCTTTTTATCTTCTGTCATATGTATCTGTATACTCTGGCCAGTGAAACATCACACCACTTTCATTCCTCCATGCTTTTAGACATGCTGTTTCCTAGAATGCTGCCCTCCCCCAACCTCCTCCTACCTAGCAAACTCTTTTTAGTCCATCACAACTCAGTTCAAATGTAAACTCTAGAGTAAAGCCTTCATTGGCTGTCCCTGTTACACTCCCCCATCCCATCCCACCTAACTCTGCCCTCCGTGGTTAGCAATAGTATGCTATAAACTTAATAATAGGGCATCTTTTGAGTACTTATTATGTCCAATAAAACATTAGACATTTTCACGTGTGCTCTCTAATTTCATACTTAAAATATCCTGTGAGGTAGGTACTATTATTATTCCCATTTTACAGATGAGGAAAACATTTTGAGAAAACGAGGTTAACTTGCACAAAATCATACAACAGTGAATAGTAGATTTGAGACTCAGACTCAGGGTGTTTGATTCCTGAGACCGTATCTTTTACTATTGATTTATTCATTCATTTGTCTTTATATGTCCTAGGCACTATGGATATGAGGTAGAAAGAAAAATGTTTCTACACGCAGAGCTTTCAATCCTTACTACCTCCCAAAGAAAAAGCATGCAAGGGAATGGCAAAGAATCAAACTGAGGTGCCGCCCCCACCCCTGCCACATGGAGGGCAAGATTTCTGCTACTGTTGTATTCATAATTCCTTTGGCAAAATATCTTTCTGTGAATAAAACCAAGTGAAATATAAACTTCTGGGGCACCTGGGTGGCTCAGTCGGTTAAGCTTCTGCCTTTGGCTCAGGTCGTGATCTCAGGGTTCTGGGATCGGGCCCCGCATGGGACTCCCTGCTCAGCGGGGAGTCTGCTTGTCTCTCTCTCTCTCTCTCTCTGCCCCTCCCCCCCCGCTCATGTTATCTCTCTCAAATAAATAAATAAAATCTTTAAAAAAAAATAAACTTCTTACCATGGCCTCAAAACTGCATAGATTGGCAATTGTCTACCTCTGAAACCACATCTCACGGGTACTCTCCCCTCTTTAATTGTGTTCTAGTCACACTGCCACCTATCTGATCCTTGAAAATCCCTTTTCCGCCTCAGGGCCTTTGTTTACTTTTTAGTATTATCACAATTTTAATAAAAGATAAAATATCACACTTGAATGAATACTCATATTTACGTCAGACTTGTGCAAAGAAATAAAACATTACAAGTCGAATCCCCTCTGCTCTACTCTGTAGCCCCAAATCCTTTCCTCCTTCCACAGAAGCAATCACCATCATGAATTTGCTTTCTCTGCAGTCCATGTTTTCTTATGTTTTTCAACTTATTGGGCATGTGTGTTCATTTCTAAATTTATAAGAATGATTTCATGCTGTATATGAAGTTCTAGAACTTGCTTTTCTCACTTACCATTCAACAAAATACAATGTTTCAATAAATATTCTTGGACAGTAATTGAGGGCATTATGCTACGTGAAATAAGCCAGACACAGAAAGACAAATATTGTCTGACATCACATATATGTGAAATTGAAAAGAAGCCAAATTCATGGAAACAGAGAGTAGAACGTTGGTTACCAGGAACTGAGGTTTGGGGAAAATGGGAAGATGTTAGTCAAAGAACACAAACTTCCAGTTATAAGATGAACAAGTCATGGGGGTCTAACATACGGCATGGGGATTATAGTTAATACTACTGCATTATATAGTTGAAAGTTGCCAAGAGAGTATATCTTAAATGTTCTCATTACAAAAAAGCAATGGAAATTATAGGACATGATAGAGGTGTTAGCTAAAGCTATAATGGTGATCATTTTGCAATATATCTGTGTATCGAATCAATACATGCACCTTAAACTTGGGCAATGTTACATGTTTATTATATCTCAATAAAGCTGGAATAAATAGCAAGAGGATAACTAAGCACATGTTTATGCCAATAACTTCGAAAGCCTAACTAAAATAGATAAATACCTAGAAAAATATAACTTACTTAATTGATGAAGAAAAAATATTCCCAAATATTCCTATATTCCAACTAAAGAAATAAAATAATTAAAAAATGTCCCACACAGAAAAAAACCCCCAAAACCTGGTCGAGTTTTATGAAAAGGTGTTACCAGACTTTGAAGAAGCACATAATTCTAATATTTCACAAACTTTCTGGAGTATAGAAAAAGAAGAAATAATCTTGATCATTTTATATGCTAACATAAACTTAATATCAAAATCTAGCAACAAATATCTGCAAAAGAGGCAAATTACAGAAAATGTTCTCATGAATGTAGATGCAAAACTCTTAAAACATTATCAAAGCAAATCCAGCAGTGTATAAGATAGATGAAACATCATGACAAAGTTGCATTCTTTTCCACGGACTTACGATGCCACATCTGTCATCTGCCAAGTTTTCTTATATACATGGACATATTTTAGGGCACTAGTGTGTTCCTGTGTCATTTGCCTACTTCTCTGCCAATACATCATTGTTTTAATTATTACAGCTTTAAAATACATCTTAAGGAACACCTGGGTGGCTCAGTAGGTTAAGCATCTGCCTTTGGCTCAGGTCATGATCCCAGGATCCTGGGATCGAGTCCCGCGTCGGGATTCCTGCTCAGCTGGGAGTCTGCTTCTCCCTCCCCCTCTACTCCCTACTCCCCCTGCTCATGCTCTCTCAAATAAATAAATAAAATACTTTAAAAAATACTTTAAAATACATCTTAAAATCTTATAGCACATGTTCCTTTGCCACACTCTTCTTTTTCGGATTTGTCTTAGTTCTTGGATTTTACTCTCCCTGATAAATTTTTGAATCCATTTGTTTAGTTCCAAGAAAAAGCCTATTGGATTTTTATTAGAATTACATTTAAATTACAGATTAATTTGGTGGATAACTGACATCTTTATAATGAATATGGCAAGTCTTTCCAGTTATTATGTCCTCAATTTCTGGACAAAGATCTTAAATGAACTGCTCATATTTATTTGTAGGTCCTTTAAAATTTCATTGCCATTTTGAAGATCTTTTTGTCTTATTACATATCCTGGTTGTTTACAAGTACTGCATGAGGACAATATTTATTTTGATCTGTCATTGATCTCTGATGTCCTCCAAGTTTATATGAAAATAATAGCATAATTAAGACATAAACATATAAGGAGAAGAGTAAACTGAGCATTCATTCTGAATGGTTCTACCTTTTATTATTTGACTGTTCATTTGTTGCCTGCTTGTGTGTTTTAATAATAATTTTTAAAACCACCAACTTTCCAATACTTCTTTGTGGTTCTACCCCACTGACCAGGTACTAAAAATAGTCATGATAAAAAAGGTACAATTTGACGCCCCAAACCACAGGATAAGTGGTTCAATAGTCATCAGATAACATGCATTCAGTTATTACATTAGCAAATATTTAACCAACTACTATATTTACTGAACACACACTGTGTGACCGGCAATGTGCTAGAGGTGACCAGAAAAGCCAAAGTCTCTGCCCTTTTATAGAGTTTATCATCTAGCAGGAGAATCAACAAACCTGTTGTGATGGTTAATTTTACGTGTCAGTGTAAATAGGCCATAGTAGTCTGTTATATCATCAAACATTAATCCAGGTGTTGAAGGTGTTTTGTAGATGTGGTTAACATCTACAGTCAGTTGACTTTAAATAAAGTAAGTAATTCTTTTTTTTTAAAAGATTTTATTTATTTATTTGAGAGAGAGAGAATGAGAGACAGAGAGCATGAGAAGGAGGAGGGTCAGAGGGAGAAGCAGACTCCCCGCCGAGCAGGGAGCCCGATGCGGGACCCGATCCCAGGACTCCAGGATCATGACCTGAGCCGAAGGCAGTCGCTTAACCAACTGAGCCACCCAGGCGCCCTAAAGTAAATAATTCTTGACAATGTGGGTGAGCTTCATCTAATGAGTTGAAAGCCTTAAGAAAAAAAACTGAGGTTCCCGGAGAAGAAGAAATTCCACCTGAGGGCTACAGCATCAAGTGTGGCCTAGTTTCCAGCCTGCTGGCTTGCCCTAAAGATTTCAGACTTGCCAGCCTCCTACAATCATGTGAGCCAGTTCCTTCAAATAAATTTCTTTTTTTACATATATACATATGTATATGTTATATAAATATATATACATATATACAACATATTAACATATGCTATTACGTTAACATATCTATAACATATGTAACATATATTCACATATATACACATATAATTTTTTACATATATACATATGAATATGTTATATACATACATGTGTGTATACGTATACTCAATAGGAGATACATACACACATAAAGACTCCTATTGGTTACTTTTCTCTATAGAATCCTGACTGATCCATCTGCAAAAACATAAATTTGCAGTGCATGCTATGAAGGGAAGACTTGGCAGGCATAGCATGGAGGGGAGACTGCAGGAGAAACTGCTTATGTGGTCAAGGAAAGTCTGATGAATTCTCTTCTAGGCTGAGACCCGAAGCATAAGAAGCAGCCAGCCAGGTGAAGGGCTTTCAGAAACATCTGGATCAAATTACACTCCCATAAGGACCCTTGCCACTATGGAATACTACCATTTTATTGTTAACTCTATGGCAATTTGGTGGGTAAAAGTGGTATCATGTGATTTTTTTTCAACTTGTTTGTCATTATTTGGGAAGCTATTTTTTTTTCACATTATATGTCATTTAAGTGCTCTCTTTTTACAGTTTTGACCAGAATGGTTTGACAGTAGCTCCAAAAGAGTGTCTTGTACATAGATAGTATCATAGATTAGCAGAGGTGGAAGAGATCTGTGGGGTCTCACCAGTTCAAGCTATGCTTAATGCAAGAATTCCTTTGAAAGCACCTGTAACAAGCTTTAGCTTTGGCTTGATTAAGTTCAATGACACAGAACTAACTAGAGAACCATAGATTAACCTGGAAAGAATGGACTTTACATATCACTATTAGATTCATTCATATCAACAAATATTCATCTGGTTTTATAATAAGAAATAGTCCAGCCTCTTCATTTTAAAGATAAGTACAGGTTACAGAGTTTCAACTATTTTCTCTAGTTCCTCAAGGGTGAGGGAACAAATCAGAGGCAAGAATCAGGTTTCCATAATGCAGATCCACCATACTTTTTATTATAAGGTGATATTTTCTCCTAGAATATTGAGGGGGAAAAAAAACCACACAACTACACAAGAGTAGCCCTAAAAGCCCTTTCTTGTAGTTTTATAGCTAGGGCACTCATAAATTTCAATGCGATCTTCTGAAGATTCCTTTGAGAGATAGAATAAGAAAATTTAATAGGCCGCTTTCTTACATTTCATATTGGGAGGTGTCTGTCAACACCATTAGCCAATGTTCGTATTTAGATTTAGTAGCATTTTGTTTTCTGGATTCTAGTCCTTTAATCATAAATGTGGCAAACAGCATTTAAGAATTTGATAATAAAAGGCATGTGAAAAAATAATCGTGTGGCTTTGTGTTTAAAAATGTGTATCTAGGGACGTCTGGGTGGCTCAGTTGGTTGAGCGTCTGCCTTTGGCTTAGGTCATGATCCCAGTGTCTTGGGATCAAGTGCCGCATCAGGCTCCAGGGAGCCTGCTTCTCCCTCTGCCTGCCACTCCCCCTGCTTGTGTTCTCTCTCTGGCAAATAAATAAATAAAATCTTTTTAAAAAAAATAATGTGTATCTCATGGGTGCCTGGGTGGCTCAGTCAGTTATGCATTTGCCTTCAGCTTGGGTCATGATCCCAGAGTCCTGGGATTGAGCCTAGGATCAAGCCCTGTGTCGGGCTCCCTGCTCAGCGGGGAGCCTGCTTCTCCCTCTCCCTCTGCCCCGCCCCGCCAGCCACCCCCCTCCCCGTTCATTCTCTATCTCTCAAATAAATAAATAAAATCTTCAAAAAAAATGTGTATCTTAACAAGTGGCCTCTTAACATCTAACATACCTATCGACATAGTTAAGCACTTGCTTCTAGCTTGGAGCACCGGCTTTTACATGATTATTTTGCTTTTAATAATCAGAGAAGAGAAATTAAGAACTCAGGGAAAGAGCCTAAAATTTGCATAAGAACAATATCTACCAATCCTCCACGATGCATTTAGCTATTCCAGTCACTCAATATTTGAAGTACATTGACAGTGCGTGGTGCTGTTTTCACACTATAGGGTGATGACTTAGCTAAACACTTGCTTGACAGGAAACAAAATGAGATGGAGGTGACCATATTATTGCAGTCATTCTGACAAGCTGCCCATGTCTGAGAAGCAGGTGGTCAGGGTGCTGATGGAAAATACGCAGCTGTAACTTTATGATCCATTTGACACAATTGTATAGTCACAAGCACAGAAAATTGTTTCATCACTCAAAATCATTTCTTGTCCTAAAGGCCTAACTTTTTGTTGGGCTGCACTGGCCCTAAGAAAGGATCTGAAATGTTATCAGTAATGACTGTGCTGTGCAACATTAATGAATTGACATTGACTCCTATTAGAGATACGGATTTATTTTACCCATACAAAACATTATTGAATTCTGAGCCAGGTTCTCTTGGGATCCTAGTTCATTCATTCTTAAATGCCATCTTTCAAGCAACACTATTTTCAGACCCAGACTAGAAGGCCCCCTGTTGATGTAAATGAGATGATCAGAAGAAGTCCATTGATAGCCCACTGCAGCCCAGTTGATTGAGATGCTATACGATGATGGGTATCTGATAGCTCAGGTTCTCCATGTTGCGCTGTGTTCTTGATGTCAGGAGTCTCCACCATCCATTAGGATCGCCTTTGATTAGTGCCCAGCTGAACCCAGCCCCAACGGAAGCAGACTTTCGGCCTGACATCGTGCCACATTCTGGGGCTGTTTAGGTGAAGTCGTTGGAGGCAGCACGCAGAATATTCAAAGAAAAGGATGAATCCACAACCAAGGTATTGCTTAAGCCACTGGAATCAGTCAGTATATAATTGAATCTGCCTGAAATCGCTACAGCTCTGATTAATCGTATTGTCCCAATACAGTGCTACAGTAGGAAGCCTACTTGCACCATTAATCTAGCAGCATTACTATCATCTACATCTTTCCCCAGTTCAACAGCTATCTTTTATCATATACTTGAACTTTAGTGTGCAAAAAATTTCACTACACGTAATCATCATATTACTTATTCATTTATCAAACATTTTATTAAATGTATACGTGCACCAGGGAGTTTTTTTCTGCATTGCAGAAATGGAGATGAGGAGGAGATTTTGCCCTCTTTCAAGGATAAAAACAGTCATGTCAACGGTTATTCCAGAACATGTGAAGCATTGGGATAAAGGCAGTAGAGGGAAATCAAGACTAGATTTAGCTGGGACAGGTAGTGGTGGAAAGCTTCTTGGTAGGACCTTCATTGAGTCTTAAACCACAATTAGGAATCGTTCCGTTGAATAGGAAAAGACACTACAGACAGGGAATAAAAAGACGAGAGGTCTAAAGCTATGTGAGGTATGCGGGGATTTCCAGAGAGTTCTATGTAATGGTGGTGTGAAATGTACCGCAGAGGCAGTCAGGGCATAAATGACGCTGTAAGTTACGTTAAGAACTTTTGAATTTCATCCTCCCTGTAGGTGAAGGGGAGGAATGACTTCAAGTGAGAGAATCACACGGTAAAAAGTGGTTTTATTTGTGTATGTATTTATGTACTTATTTATTTATTTATTTATTTATTTATTTATTTATTTATTTAAGGTTTTCCAGCTTTTTGGAGGTATAATTGACAAATAAAAATGGTATATATTTAAGATGCACAACCTGATGCTTTGATATACATACACATTGTGTAATCATCACCACAGTCGAGCTAATTGGCACATCCCCCTTTCCCTCCCGTAGCTACTAGATACTTTGAAGGTAAAATCAACTAGACTAGGTAATTGATTAAATCCAGGAGTGAGGTAAATGAAGGAGAAAAGAAAAACTCTATGATTGCTGATGCTATTAAATTGAATAGAAAAAGCGGGAGACAGCCAATCACAGGGCCTTCGGATGTAAAGGAAAGCAAGAAAAGATGAGCTCTTGCTTACAGGGCTCTCTGCTTCCTTAGGCAGGGCCAATGCAATTTAATTCAGCTTTCTTGTGGTAAGATAACCATTCGGAACCAAGGGAATCAGAGAGCTTTGAAATTTGATACTCAGGGACAAAGCCTCGATCCTTCCGAGGACGATTTTGACAAATATAACCTAGGGTTCAAACCAAAGCTAAAACAAAGATGCCAGAATATTACCAAAGGCTAAATTCAATTGGTGAGGAGCAAAAAAAAAAAAAAAAAAAAAAAATTGCTCACTTTGTGGAAGGCAGGAACTCGTTCAGAAGCCGCCCTGCCTTTTGGTAAATTACTCATCCAGCATTTCCTTGCTGCTGAGCTCACGCACCACGTGTGGACCTACCACAGGTGTGGACCCCAATTTCAGCAACACGGGTAATAAGGACAAAAATTATTTTTTTAACACGTCAGTAATGTGATAAGGTATTACTTAAATTGTAGAGATAAAAGAAAACCGAGTGACGCAATCGGAAAACTGAGCAGAGAAGAATCAACTCAGACCACAGACAAAGTCGTATCTGGATTTTTGAGTCCACAAGGCTGAGGGCCAGGCAGTCTTTGACACAGAAAAATGGTTCTCTAGTTAGCTGGCAGCCAGTCTCAAGAAAAATCATCTCCTCTACTTTGTAGTTAAATGTGGCTTTGACACATAGACTAATACTAGAGAACATCCAGAATTCAGTTTAATGCGATCAGTATCATAGGATACAGGGACAAATGTCACCTTCTACCAGTCAGCAGGACATTGCCACCTGCCATAATCTCAAACACAACCACCTGAAACCTTAAATGGTCTCAAACCACAATATCCTGCATACAGGCCCATTTTAGCTTAAGAGATGATAGCACCACTCTCCGTGTCCTGTTTTTTTTTTTTTTTTTTTAATCATTCTGAGCCATGCTTCACCCCAAACACTAGTAAATTAGTTACCTACCAAATCTGACACTTTATTCTTTCTCTCACAAATCCCCTTTCATTGTGTGGTATGCAGAATGATGCCTCACAGAAGACGTTCACATCCTAATCCCTGGGATCTGGTACGTGGCAAAAGGGATTTTGAAGATGCAATTAAGTTATGGAGATTATTCTGGATTGTTTAGGTGGCCTCAATCTAATTACATGAGTCCTTAAAAGATGAGACCCTCTCCCTGCTGAGATGAGAGAGAGATGTTATGACAAAAGAAGGGTCAGAGAGATAGCAGCATGAGAAGGATTTGAGGTCCCCCTGGTGGTTCTGAGAGTCAGGGGACTATGTGAAAACCAGAGAGAGGGCTCGAGCCACTAAGTGTGGCTCACAGATGAACGCCAGCAAGGCAGCAGAGATTTCAGTCTTACAATGACATGGAATTGATTAAGGTATTTTTTAAGTTTTTATTTAAATTCCAGTGAGTTAACATACAGTGTAATATTAGTTTTACATGTACAATGTAGTGATTCAACACTTCCATACATCACCCAGTGCTCATTACAATAAGTGCACTCCTTAATCCCCATCCCTATTTCCCCCGCCCCCCCATCCACCTCCGCTCTGGTAACCCTCAGTTCTCTATAGTAGAGAGTCTGCTTCTTGATTTGCCTCTCTCTCTTTTCCCCCTTATGATCGTTTGTTTTGTTTCTTAAATTCCACACTTGAGTGAGATCATATGGTATTCGTCTTTCTCTGACTGACTTATTTTGCTTAGCATTATACCCTTTCCCTTTTTCTCATTGAGTAATATACCAGTCTCTCTCTCTCATGTATTTGTGAGATATATACATGTGTATGTGTATATATATCTCTCACAAATTTTTTATCCATTCATCAATGGACACTGTTTGCTTCCATATCTTGGCTATTATAAATAATGCTGCAATAAACATGGGGGTTCACATATCTTTTTGTACTAGTGTTTTTGTGTTCTTTAGATAAATACCCAGTAATTGAATTACTGGATCATATAGTATTTCCATTTTTCATTTTTTGAGGAAACTCCACACTGTTTTCCACAGTGGTTGCCAGAGGGGTGGTGGGTGGGGAGATAGGGAAAGTAGATAAAGGGGATTAAGAGGTACAAAGTTCCAGTTATAAAATAAATAAGTCACAGAGATGAAGAGTACAAGATAGGGAATATAGTCAATAATATTGTGATAACATCAGGTGGCGACTACATTTATCATGGTGAGCATTTCATAATGCATATAATTGTTGAATCACGATGCTGTGCACCTGAAACTAATATAACATTGTATGTCAACTATACTTCAACAACAAAAATTGTGTAAAAAAAAACCTTTAAGAGCCTGACTTTATAATAAAATTTTATAAATCTGGATTTATTGTAAGCCAACACACTGCAAACACCTATTTATAAATGTCTTGATAGGTAGTGTTTGGGAGGACAGTTCAGGGAAAGAGGTTGCAGCTCTTAGAGAACTTCCATTCTAGTGTGAAAGGGAAACATTATATAGAAGTGGGCTCTAGGAAAACAGAGGAGAAAGCAATTAATTCTGAGTATGGGGGCAGGATTTATCAGTATTACAGAAAGTACAATGTTTAAGCTAGGTCAACAAATATTTACTGGGCGCCTATATGTGCCAGGCCCTGTTCTAAGCGTCAGAGATGCATAAATGAACAAGACAGACAAGGTCCCTGTTAGGCTTTCTGGCACTTTCATTCTAATAGGAACCGAAGGCAGGAAATAGAGCCGAAAAGTCAGACTGGGACCAAATATCAGGGCCTTCAATGACCAACGAAGGTCCTTGGACATTGTCCTGAGAGCAATAGGGCATTATTAAAGGCTCTTTATCAGAGGATGGGCATGCTCAAATTTGTTTTAGAATAATCACTTTGGCTGCAAAATGGAGAGTATATTCTGGGGGTGGTGGCAATGGGTAGGTAGCAGAGACTAGAGGCACAAAGGCTGCTCAGAAAGCTATTTCCGTACATGTTGCTAGAGAGAATAAGGGTCTGAAACACGGTAGACACAGTGGGATAGAAAAGGGAAGTCATGAGAGTTTCATTAACAGGACTTCGTAACTGATTGGATATGGGGGTCTGAGAGGGGTGACGCCTCTGGGTCATACCTTTTAAGGAAGTAGGTGTTTCATCAGACCCCACATCCCCGAATCCTACCACAGTATATTTATTAAGGACATAGTATACACACCAAAATGGAAACATCAGCCAAAGTACATTCGTAATCCTCATTAAGCCAAGAAGTAACCTCCTCTATCTCCCATCTTACCTACTTTCAATTGTCTAGCATAGCTCACCTGAGAAGGTGGTTATTACATAAAACTCCTAAAAGAAAATGTAGGCAGTAATCTTTTGGATATTGGCGTTAGCAGTATTTTTCTAGATCTGTCTCCTCAGTCAAGGGAAACAAAAGCAAAAAATAAGCAGTAGGGACTACATCAAACTAAAAACCTTTTGCCCAGTAAAGGAAACCATCAACAAAGCAAAAAGACAACCTACTGAATGGGAAAGGATATTGCAAATGGCATATCTGATAAGGAGTTAACATTTAAAACATGTAAAGAACTCACACAACTCAATACCAAAAAAAACTCCAAAAACAATCCAATTAAAAAGTGGGCAGAGGACCTGAATAAACATTTTTCCAAAGAAGACAATCAGATGGCCAACAGACACGTGAAAAGATGCTTAACGTCACTCATCATCAGGGAACTGCAAATCCAAACCACAATGAGATATCATCTTACACCGGACAGAATGGTTATTATCAAAAAGACAAGAAATAACAAGTGTTGGCGAGGATGTGGAGTAAAGGAAGCCCTTGTGTGCTATTGGTAAGAAGGCAAATGGGTGTACCCGCTATGGAAAACAGTATGGAAGTTCCTCAAAAAATTAAAAATACAAATACCATATGACCTAGTAATTCCACTTCTGAGTATTTACCCAAAGAGGAAAAAAACACTAACTCAAAAACATATATGTACCCCTATGTTTAATACAGCATTATTTACAATAGCAGAGATATGAAAGTTACTAAGTATCCATCAATAGATGAATGGATAAGGAAATTGTGGCATCTATCTATCTATCTATCTATCTATCTATCTATCTATATATACAACAAGATATTATGCAACCATAAAAAAAGGAGTGAAATCTTGCCATTGTGACAAAATGGATGGACCTAGAGGGTATTATGTTAGGTGCAATCAGTCAGAGAAAGGCAAATACAATGTGATTTCACTTATATGCTCCAGTAAACAAAACAAATGAGCAAACAAACAAAAAAGGAATTGACTCGGAAATACAGAGGACAAACTGGAGGTTGCCAGAGAGAAGCGGGGTGGGGAGAAGGGCTGAAGAGGTGAAGGGGATAAAGAGGTACCAACTTTCAGTTATAAAATAAATAGGGGGATGAAAAATACAGCATAGGGAATATAGCTGATCATATTGTAATAACTTGCTAGAGTGACATATCATGGTGAGCATTTTGTAATGTCTATAGTTGTCGAATCACTGAGTGTGTTGTATACCTGAAACTAATACTATATTGTATGTCAACTGCATTTTAACAAAAAATAAAAACTAAATAAAGTGGTTATAAAATATTTACCAGAGGGACGCTGGGTGGCTCAGTCAGTTAAGCGTCTGCCTTTGGCTCAGGTCATGATCCCGGGGACCCGGGATCAAGCCCCGCATCGGGCTCCCTGCTCAGTGGGGAGCCTGCTTCTCCCCGCCGCTCAGGCTCTCTCTCTGCTCACTCTTTCTCTGTCAAATAAATAAATAAAATCTTTAAAAAACTATTTACCAGAGGGGCGCCTGGGTGGCTCAGTCGTTAAGCGTCTGCCTTTGGCTCAGGTCATGGTCCCAAGGTCCTGGGATCGAGCCCCACATCGGGCTCCCTGCTCATCGGGAAGCCTGCTTCTCCCTCTCCCACTCCCCCTGCTTGTGTTCCCTCTCTCACTGTGTCTCTTTCTGTCAAATAAATAAATAAAATCTTAAAACAAAACAAAACAAAACAAAAACTATTTACCAGAGAAAAGCAGCAAATACTACACATAACAGAAAATGCCCAACACTTACCATCTCTCTATAAAATTGATCACTATAGAGTCCAATCAATTTCTAATCTTTTCTTCCTAGGGATAAATTAAACTTCTGACAAAGCACATCCCTGTTCCATGGCTCCCACACTGTGAGAAAAGTGTCCTACTTTATGTACAAAGCATCTCCCTCATCTTTGTTTGATTTTTCTTATTCTACTCAGGCCCAGGAGGAAGAATGCCTGGGTAGAAACTGCCATTTATTTCTTTGGCAAGTGTTACAACAGCTGCCAAGCAGCAACCGAGAGTACCTTCATGAAAAATGGATGGAGCTCCTTCAACAGGTTCCATCCAGGCTGTGGGAAAACGGGCACTCTGACGATGTATTGTTTCTGGGAATGCACGAGTCAACACCTATGGAGGGGAATGTAGCAACAGCTACTAAAATTACAAATGTTTTGCTTATTGATCCAGGAATCCTATTTCAGGGAATTCATCTTAGAGATATGTCTACATGAATGCCATATGTATATGTTTACTCCTTAAAGCATCATTTGTAATAACCAAACACTGGGAATTATTAGTGTCTACCAGTACGCATGGTACAGTCACATAATCAAATATTATGTGGGCTAAAAAGTGAGGAAGATTTTTTTAAAGATTTTATTTATTTATTTGAGAGAGAGCACGAGAGAGCATGAGCGGGGTGGGGTGTGGCAGGGGCAGAAGGAGAGGGAGAAGCAGGCTCCCGGCTGAGCAGGGAGCCCAATGTGGGGCTCAATCCCAGGACCCCGGGATCATGACCTGAGTCAAAGGCAGACTCTCTACCAACTGAGCCACCCAGGCGCCCCAAAAGTGAATCATGGAACACTACATCAAAATAAATAAATAAATAAATAAATAAATAAATAAATAAATAAATAAATAAAGTGAGGAAGATTTATATGTACTGATATAAAATGATCCCCATTACTTACTAAATGACAAAAAAAATCAGAGTACATTTTAGACTACATAGATGTTACCTTTTGTTTAAGGAATGGTGAAAATAATAATACACGTTTGTATTTGAGTGTATTTGCATAAATGAACATTGAATGGATTTTTAAAAAATAAGATGTGTTTATCTATAGGGGCTACAGGGTGCAGGAAGGAAGGGATACATAGGGACAGGCTGACAGGGAGACTTCTTAATGTTGCCTTTCTATTTAGTTTTGCACTTTGAAACCTATTAATGAATAACCTATTCAGAAAATAATTTAAAAGAAAAATTACCCTATTATAGCATAGCACGTGATGGTAAGCTTCCAAATTTAATTTTATGCAGCTGATATAGCCTCAGTGCTAGCACCTCATAAAGGTAGTCTAAAAGAAAAAGTGCAGAACTATCTGACTTTTTAAAACAGATGCAAAAATTATAAACGGAGTGTTAAAAATCAAGCTATCAGTGCATCGAATAATACACCGTGACCAAGTATCATTTGTTTCTGGAATGCAAAAACGAGTTGACTTTAGCAAAATCTATCAACAAACTAAAAGACAAAAACATTACTAATGCAGCAAAGGCATTTGAAAAATGTAGCAACCATTCCTCATTAAAAACAAAAAATATAAGTAAAATGGAAATATTGTAAAACTATATAATAAAGTCTAGCTACCAAAACTCAACAAGAAATAATTTGTGAATATAAGTAACGCATATATGGGAGTTATAGTTATACTATTCTTGTAAATTTGGGGGGCACCTGGGTGGCTCAGTCGGTTAAGCATCTGACTTGGGCTCAGGTCATGATCTCGGGGTCCTAGGATGGAGCCCCACGACAGGCTCCACACTCAGCAGGGAGTCTGCTTGTTCCTCTGCCCCTCCCCCCACTTGGGCGCGCTCTCTCTCTCTCTCTCTCTCAAATAAATAAAATCTTAAAAAAGCTGTTCTTGCAAATTTTCTAAACATTTGAAATTATTTCAAAATAAAGAATTCAAGTTCAAAAAAAGAATCAAACTTTAAAAATAAACTAGATGATTGGGATGCAGTAGATTGTCCAGAAAATATGTACAATGATTTAGTAATGAACAGAAGCTAATCTCAACTCAGGAGAAGGGAATATCTCATAACAGATTCTGGTGCAATTGGTTATCCATTTGCTAGAACACAATATTGGGTCACAATGTCATACCATAATCCAAAATAAATTTCAGGTGGATCAGAGATTTTCTGAAAAAGAAAAAAAATAAAGGAACTTGGAGGTAGAGACAAGCTTCTTAAACTAATCAGAAAACTAAAAGCTGTAAAAGATACGATAGTCCTCTTTCGTTTACAAAATAAATGAAATCTTTTCTCTAATTAAAGCATGAATCAGCTCAAAAAACAAACAGAAGTTGAGGAAAAATACTTCAGCATAAATTCAAACATTCACATTTATAATCTACAAAGAGCTTCTATAAGTGGAAAAGTAAAAAAGCAAAGAATTCACTATTAAATGTGCTAAAGATAGAAAAAGACATTCCATGGGAGACAAAATTCAAAAGACCAACAAAGTTATAGAATGATATACGTAACTTCTCATTCGATTAAATGCAAATTACCCTGGGGCGCCTGGTGGCTCAGTCAATTAAGCCTCTGACTCATGATTTCGGCTCAGGTCATGATCTCAGGGTGATGAGATGGAGCCCAGCATCAAGCCTGCTTAAGATTCTCTCATAAGAGACTCTTAATCTGAGGAAACAAACTGAGGGTTGCTGGAGGGGAGGGGGCTGAGGGGATGGGGTGGCTGGGTGATGGACATTGGGGAGGATATGTGTTGTGGTGAGAGCTGTGTTATTGTGTAAGACTGATGAATCACAGACTTGTACCCCTGAAACAAATAATACATTATATGTTAATAATAAAAAAAATTTAAAAAAAGATACTCTCTCCCTTTCCCTCTGCCCCTCCCCCCTAATAAAAATAAAATAAAATAAAGGCAAATTACCCTGAAAAATAAAATAGTTCTTCACTCATAAATCTAGCAAAACAACAACAGCAACAAATGCTGAGTGAGGGAGAGAATGAAGAGAAAATATCCTCATGGAAAGGGCCTGAATATGGAAATGGAAATTGCTAGAGCCTTTTTTTTTTTTTGAAAGAAATGAGAACTACACTTTGATTTTCCAATTCCGTACATCTATCATAATGAAATAAGAACAGCGGCGTGTATGGATACGTGGAAAATAATTCTTATTAGCCCATTGCTTTTCATGGTAAAATCTCTCGAGGACCATCACCAGATTCTTTTTTTTTTTTTTTAAAGATTTTATTTTTATTTATTTGAGAGAGAGAATGAGAGACAGAGAGCATGAGAGGGAGGAGGGTCAGAGGGAGAAGCAGACTCCCCGCCGAGCAGAGAGCCCGATGCGGGACTCGATCCCCGGACTCCAGGATCATGACCTGAGCCGAAGGCAGTCGCTTAACCAACTGAGCCACCCAGGCGCCCCGATCACCAGGAGATTCTTGAATAAATTGTGACATGAGTGCTGTCAGCATCATGGCTACACAGGACTCTCCTCCTTCCGCCCCTCCTTTTAACAACTAAAATTGGGTTTCCATCCATAAACAAAAGTGCCTCTGTGGGAGCTGTGGGATCCAGCACCATGTGCCGAGGGACCTGGGAGGAGTCCCATCACTCTGAGTCAGGTAACAGGCAAACTGACTGAGTTTGGGCTGCAGAACGAGCAAGAGCTGGTGAACTGGGCCCAGACCCTCAGCTACAGTTGGGGAAAACCTGCAGAGCGCTGATTTGGGCAAACTTCCCCAGATGAGGAAGCCTTTGTACAAGTTCAGGCTTCCCAAGGAGAGATTCCAGGATTTCGCTGATCTCTCTATATAGGAGTTTGGATGCTGCGCCAGACGCTGCTAGAGAAACCCATTTTTCTCCTGCAGCACCCAGAGTACTGAGGCAGGACCTCCATGACTGTGAAGAGGGAGGAGATCAGGAAAGAGGCAGATAATAACATCAGAAGGCATTAGAGGGATGGGGATCCTGCGGACTGCGTTTAGGACTACGGTAAGAAGCCTACCCACAAGCCACTAAGAAAACCTCATCTGAGGATTGCCCCACCTGGCCTGTGGGCACACCCAATGACTCGAATATTAAACCTACGCTTCCCACCTCTGCAGCTGTCTCCTAGCGCACATTCCCGAGTGTGGTGGCGAGAGGGAGCTATAGTTAACAGGGAGAGTGCTCACAAAACAGGCGAGGGTCCTTGGGCCTGGGAGAAACCACAAATTTAAACTATAGCACCATCTTCTGGAAAGAAAAGAGAGATTTCCGGGGCACCTGGGTGGCTCAGTCGTTAAGCCTCTGCCTTCGGCTCAGGTCACGATCCCAGGGTCCTGGAATCGAGCCCCGCATTGGGCTCCTTGCTCCGCGGGAAGCCTGCTTCTCCCTCTCCCACTCCCCCTGCTTGTGTTCCCTCTCTCGCTGTCTCTGTCTCTGTCAAATAAATAAATAAAATCTTTAAAAAAAAAAAAAAAAAAGAAAGAAAAGAGAGATTTCCAGCAGCGCGGCGCCACCCAGCAAGTTGTAAGATCAAGAGAAGATATCCAAGCTAAAGAATTCTGCCAAAAGAAGGGGCAGGAAGCATGGGGCAGGTGTATCCAGACAAGTTCAGAGAAAGCCCCAAATATGAGCAGAACCAACAAACAGTAGATCCCACCCGAAAGCAACTACTAAAGATTGAAGGAGATGCTACTCTGAAAGGAAAAATCTCAACACAAAACTTCAAGGAACATGAAGAATCAAGGAAAGGTGATACCACACACACACAAAAAAAAATCTCAATAATCCTCCAGTAATCAAACTCAAAAACATGGAATTCTGGGGTCATCCAATATAGAATTCAAAATAGCTGTTTTGAGAAAGCTCAATGAGCTACAAGAAAACACAGAAAGACCATTTAACAGAATCAGAAAACAATACATCAACAAAAGGAGAAATTTAACAAAGCGATAGAAATCATAAAAAAGAACCAAACAAAAATTCTGGAGCTGAAGAATTCAAGGAATGAAATAAAAATTGCAAGTAGAGAGCACCAAACAGAAGCACCAATAGACCAAATGGAAGATAGAATCAGTGAGTCAGAGAATAACACAGTCAGAGGAGAAGAAAGGAAAAAAGAAGGGAAAAGAATGAAGAAAGCCTATGTGATCTATAGGACACCATCAAACAAGCAAATATCAGAATCATTGCCATTCCTGAAGAAGAGAGGCGGGAAGGAAAAAAGAAAGCTTATTTAAAGGAATAATAGCTGAGAACTTCCCAAATTTGAGGAGAGACTTGGACATCTAAGTTCGCAAAGCTAATAGATTACCCCATTATCTCAATGTAAAACGACCTTCTCTAAAGATCAATTATAATGAAACTGTCAAAAATCAAAGACAAAGAGAGAATCCTAAAAGCAGCAAGACGGAAAAAAAAGATTGTAACCTACAAAGGAACCCCTATTTTTTATATGTATATATCCCCTATTTTATATATATCATATATATATATATATATATATATAACAACTTTTTAAGACAGTGACAGAAACAAAAATGGGCAGATTTTAAAAGACTATTTCAAAATGAAACGCACATGTGATAATACTGCATAAAATGTAGAATATAAAATTCTATTGTTGTGTCCTCAAACCTAAGTAACCTGAAAAAAATGAAAACTGATTTCATGGCATTTAGGATTTTTTTTCTTGAATTTCTGCTTTAATAAAATAATGACAAAGATAATTGATGGACACGTTTTCAAGCTAAGACATTATGAAAAGAACACTAATGAACTAAGCTAAATATCCTAATTTGAAATTGGACAAAGACTATGAACAGGTGTTCACCTATGTGTCTCTCTCCCATGTAGCCCACACACAATCACAAGAAACTGAATTCTGTCAGCAACCTGAATGAGCTTGGAAGAGGATCCCTAGTATCAAATGAGATTGCAGCCTCCCCCCCCCCCCATTTGACATGTGCCTTGATTAAGCCTACCCTAATTGTATAAGTCAGTTTGAGGATTTTTTTTTTTTTTTTTGAGGAGGGGCTTGCAACTGATAACATCCTAACAGAATGAGATGCCTGGGATCCAGTCACTATATGGTCACCAGCTTTTCCTTTAAGACATGGGATACGGTTGGAAAGAATACACACTGTTGCTTTCTTGCTTTAAGGATTTGGCTGCAAATCTCAAATTATTGTCCTGGACTACATCCGAGGCTTGTGGGACATTTTTTTCCCCCCTAGATGGTTCAGGAATAGAAGGCCAATCCTTTCTCCTGATTTCCAGGGACTTATCCTCCTTGTGTCTACTTGTCCTCAAAAGTAGGCAATCATCTCTTTCCAGATACATCCCTTTTACTAGATTAGCACCAGTGAAGAAGAAAGCAAGACAGAGAGACAGAGACACCAACCAAATGGTCTCTTAGAATGAGCAGTCCGAAGGGAAAAATGCAGAGAACACAGAAACAAGAATTTTCAACATCTTTCCTTTCACAGAAAGCTCCACCTCTCAGTTAAATTATGTCCCCATTCCTTGGCTTGACCTACATTCGCAGTCTTCTTGCTAATAAGCAGTAAGGAGGAGGTTTGTAGACTTAAGTTCCTCCTGGACATGCAAGTGTACTGCTAGTACTCACCCACCCGCGCCCCCCCCCACACTATTTTATTCTTTTAATTTAGTGAGCTAAATAGCCAGGACTATAAGCAAACAGGGCATTAACCATCCCATTTGGGGGAGTAGATCAGTCATAATCCAGAAAAGTTCAATCTATACTACCATGAAGCTACTTCTCCAAAACATGACATGGTTCTTGGATGTTCCACTGTGTCCAATTGAATGGACAACACAGCTCCCCAAAGACTTGACAAACAGATCTTGGATATTTTTCCTAGAAGTCACATAAAAGGATCTGGGTAAACTTCTGTGACATTTACCTCAAGGTCGTCTAGATTCTATGCAAAGAAGTGATCCATGGGTCTACACCTCTTGTCAAATTACACAGATGCTAGACTACTGCCTACTCAAGATCGTCAAATAAAACAAAGTGCAACAGACAATAGTCTAAGCAATAAGAAGCTCACATTCTAAAATGCCCCCAATTTGTCATCACTCTATTTAAAACAATACACCACATTCATAGTAACTATTCTCAGTTAAATTTCTTGTTTCCTTAGCAAAAGATCCAAAGGAATGAATATCTTCCTCTGAATTGCCAAGAGCCAGTTAAGTCCTGCCATATGTACCAAGCCACAATACCCTATTCCATTTCTTCTGGTGACATTCAATGTCAGCCAGAGAATGCCGTTTATGTGCTTCACGTTGGGGTTTCTTCTTAGCACACGCAAAGATTGAATATCCCAGTGCCCCGTCAGTCTTCTATACAACTTGTCTAAGTGCTTTAAGTACTAGGACACAAAAATATCCCAACGCTGGCCTCATACCTGCAAAATTACAGATAAATCAGTTGATTTCCCAGAACAAAAGAAGATTTTTTTTTTAAGATTTTTATTTATTTATTTGAGAGAGAGAGAGCGGCAGAGGCAGAGGGAGAAGCAGACTCCCTGCCGACCAAGGAAGCCTGACGCAGGACTCGAACCTGATCCGAAGGCAGACGCTTAACCCACTGAGCCACCCAGGCGCCTCAAAGAAGATCTTTCAATACATTTACAATATAAGAATCAATTCCCACAACTTCCCAAGAGAAACTGACAATTTCAGAACCCAACACATATTAGAGTCTGGACCATTCTTACAGCCACAGACCAAAACAGAAATGAATGATGTTTGAGGGAGGGGAGCAGGCACAGAAAATAACCTCATAGGTGTTTGGCTTTTAAGGGAAATAATGTTGTATCGGGGCGCCTAGGTGGCTCAGTCCATTAAGCATCTGACTCTTGATTTCAGCTCAGGTCATGATCTCAGGGTCGTGAGCTTGAGCCCCACATGGGGCTCTGTGCTGAGCGTGGAACCTGCTTAAGATTCTCTTTCTCCCTAAAAAAAAAAAAAAAAAAAGATTCTGTCTCTCCCTGTCCTTCTGCCTTTCCCCGCCCACTCTCTCTCTCAAAAAAAAACCCCAAAAAAAAAAAAAAAAAACTAAAAAAGAAAAAAAAAAAAAAAAAAAAAAAGAGAGAGAGAGAAAGAAATAATGTTGTGTAATTGTGTTGATCTTACCTTGCTTCCTCTAAGACTTCTTTCCATGTGGCAGTAGCCACACACAGAACACATGAAACAGTGTGGATTCACAATAACTGGTTTATTTACACTAGCTACGATCACAACAGCTAGGTGAAAATCAGACAAGTATCATACTCCAAGACACTCTTGAGCATGCAAGCTCAATAAACTGGTCGGTCACAAAAGTGGAAAAAAGCTAGGGTCCTCCTTGGGTTTATCTTCTTATATTTCACTGACCAAGAAATATTATGAAATCCACTCATTTGTAACATTTTGTTTCTAGTAATATAAAACACAAAATAGTTCAAAACCTTTATAAACCCTCTAATCCACCAGATTCTCAAATTCCCAGACACTACATTTTTATTCTGAAGAGTACTACTCCCACTTGTTGAAGACCTCTTTCTGTATTTCTCTCCCCATGAAAAGAAGCTCACATTTCATTTCCCCACATTTTTCTCTCCAAGCTAAAACGAATGCCTTTCCACATAGTAATAAATCATGTAGTCCATATGTCTCAACCATCTGTGTTAACTGCTTCATGGACTAAAAAGTGGAGTGTAGGAGTTGCATATATTGGATGGATTGATATATAGCATTTTTACAGACAATAGTGGAAATTCTTGGGTGTACTATGAGCATCTTTTATCCTGCTTTACGTCACCTGTAGATTGTTAATATCATCATGGATTTATCATTTTTTAACGGACTCAACCGTTCCAATAGACTACAATTGTTGCTTGGGGATTTTTTGTTTCTGTGTGTGTGTATGGGGGGGGTTCTTTTTATGCTCAAGTGAGCGACATTTTCAAGTGGGCCTCTTTTTTAATGCTCAATATGCCACTCTGCTAATTCAGAGATTTTTAGGCTTGACAGAGAAAGAGACTTCCAACCAGGGCAAGTGCACACATTCCCAATTTATCTCCACTTTTTCCAAATCCCTTCACTGATCACGATCGTCACACCATGCCATATATTGCCACACACAACTCATGCACTCGGATTTCACTGTTAATGTTTAAAAGCTTCTGCCGCCTTTTTCTTCTTTTTGATTCTTCATCCATGGATCCTGAATGTTGCTCCAAATTGTAAAGGTCCAAATGCTCTTCTCTGCCAGGAGAGTCTATACTATTTTTTACTTGAAAAAGAAAATAAATGCCAACCTCCCTCCAGGTAGCTTTGTCAGAGTTACAAACAAAAATGCACACAATAGTTGGTACATACTTATGCTAAAACAAGACATGTTGTTTATCTGAAATTCAAATTTAACTGGGCATCTTGTCTTTCATCTGGGCATTTTATCTCTAAGGGAAGAGTGGAGAATCTAAAAGCAGAGGTCATCTAGTGTCCCAGATAGAGTCCCCTAACGCTCTTTAATATACATGAACCAAAAAGAAAACTATTCCCTCACAAGGCTCTTCTGATTTTCATCGTCATAAGACAAAATGCAGACCTCAATTTCTTTATCCGAGTCCCTAATTTTGAACATAGGTGTTTCCCCCTTATAACGATTTCATTAGTGTTATTCTATTCTAAGTGCTGTCCCCACATATAATTCTGAATAGTGTACATTCATGTTTCAGTGGCCCTTACATCTATAGACTTGACCCGTGACCAGAACATTTCAGTATTTTAAAATCCCTCAAAGCAACCTAAAATATCAGAAAACACAATGACATTCACATCTAGAATCAATAGAAAAAAAAAAAAAAAAAGGCTTTCTGCCTACTCTTACCACTTTCAAACTCCCCACGCAGGAAATTCATGTGGATCAATTCTATAGGTTCTTAAAAATTTTCACATTAACATCTTAAAACACACAACTTGGCTGACAGTCTATTCTGAAGACCATTACACATTCCTTTTACTTTAAGCACTCCCTAAAAACAATACAATTGGAGGCATTTTTACATATTTCAAAAGTTTTTGTTCTACATTAAAATAAACAGATAATAATAATAATAAAATAATAAAAAAATAATTCAGAAAGCTATTGCCACTTCTAAAAAAAAGAAAGAAAAAAGTTATTGCCACAGAAAAATTCAGTGCCAATGTCCTCATCTTTGCGTGGATTCAAATACACCATGCTCGTTCTCCCAATTTTGCGGCCTGTGGTAATCGGACGGCTACCACAGAGGTGAAACGTCATCAGAAAACAGAGTCAAACATATTTACACAGTAAAATTCTCCCCTCTCAATTTTTACCGTTTCGATTAGTAGTATCAGATTAGAATCCCAAGCTGGGAGAAGACATGAAGGATGAAAATAAACGCACTGAGCATAAAATCAAGAACTTAAAATGCAAACAAAAATAATCATAACAAACCCTCAGGAAATGAGAAGGAATGGGAGAAAAATAAATGAATTTGGCAGCATACAAATAGAACCGATAAATAAAAGCAGGAGCCGGTTCTTTGGACCAAAGAAAGGAAAAAAAACCAAAACAACAAAAACCAATCTCCAGCAAATCCACTTAAGGAATGAATCACCAAATCTAACACATAGTACCAAAGGGGGGGGAAGATGGGGAACAATGTTAAGCTAAACAAATACACACACATATGGTTTTAAAAACCACATAGATGACATATGTAAATTTAAAAAATCATATGCATATGTATTTAACCTAACATAATTCTTAACATTTTATTGACATCGAAACAACATATACATTTTTAAAAAAATAATGTGTATATGGACAAACCATAACGGTTTTTTGAATAATGAGATTATGCTTACAATTTAATTTCTTCTTTTTACTTCTCCACTGTTGCCTACTTTTAGTTTTTTACTTTAGAAATAAGAGAAAAGAATTAATTTTAATAACAAGGTATAGACAGGTAAAAAGGGCTGAAAATAAATGCGACTAAGTATTTATGTGAGTTATAAATGCGAGTTATAAACTTAATTTCCCCAAAAGATTCAATTTTCCTAAGAAATCTATTGAACTCTAGCAGCTCATCTATGTAGTGACCCTCAGAGCTGGAGGTAAGTAAGTGAAATGTTAACTGCTGGTAAGGTTGAAGACAATTTGTCTGTCTTCTTCCTTTTTGCTTGCCTAGTTTTAACATAACATCTAAGCAAGAACATGCTCCTGCTCTGTTTCTAAATCAGAAGGGAGCATCGGGGAACGAAACTGCCAGAATTCAGTGAGGTCCCTAATTGTGGGCAGAACCTTCACTTTCCCTGGTGTCCTGGAATTTTTTACATTTAAAACACTTCTTCCGCCAGGAAAAATTCACTGAATGACACCTGTCACAGTCCCAGCCCCTGCCTTTGCTCCTGGTGGCCTGTCTTGCCGAATAAGAGAAGCCAGGTTCTTGCTTAAGCCTTTTGGTGTGGTGAGGCTTACCCTTCCAGCAGCTTCTGGAATTGCTCAGAGCAGGACTTGCCACTGCTTCTGCGGCCGCTCCTGGGAGAGGAAATGCAGAGGGGAATGACTAAGGGGTGACTGCAGATCAGCCTAAGACCTCAGAGCAAGGAAAACCTGGTCCCCCCGCCCCGCACCCCATCACTGCCCCATACAGCAATCACTTTCCCCTCCTGTGCCTCTCCCCCGTAGAGCACCAGTCCCCAGGAGGAGTAGCAGACTCCGGGCCTGCTCCTTTCGCTGCCTCCTTCCCTTGGCCCGTCACTTGCTGCAGCCTTGAGCAAAAGCAAACATACCAGATATCCGCGCCTCCTTGGCCTTCTTGTTTTCTGCAGCACCTTCCCGCTTTTGAGCCTGAGCGCTTAACACCCTGAGCAGCTCATTCCTCAGTAAATTTCGCTCCTCTTCTACTCCACGAAGGGCTGTGAGGCTCTGCTGAAGCTGGAACTGGGCCTTCTCCTTTTCCCTTTTTTGCGCATTCCTGAGTCTGTTCACCGTCCCCACCAAGACATTGGTGAACAGCTTCTGCTCATCCAGCTGATCCTGGAGCTTCTTCACCTTTTCTGTATCCTGCTGCTTCTGCCTCTCAGCCAGGCCCACTGCCAGGGCCAGGGTTTTCCAGGCACAAGCCTCCTTGGTGGTTTCTGCCACAGCTGAGTTGGTCAGGATGTCTCGCAACTTCTTCTCCATATCACCCCAGGACTCGCACATCTGCATCGAGTAGAAGTGCGGACTAACTCCATTTTGAAGTATTTGCTTATTTATGAAATCCACCACCTCCCTCTGAAAGAAGCCACAGGTTGGGTCATTAAAATTTACAGCCATTCTCACTATCAGCCCTCTCTGACCTGTTGTCCCTCAGAAAGCACACGGCTACAGGATATGACCTATGACCTTGACCTCTCTTCTCAACTGTCACTACCCCTTTATGGGAAGTTAAATGCCACCTACTGGTTTGAGGGTTTAGCTACCAGGGAATGGAGTCAGCTACTTCAGAGCTATGCGAGACTAAAGCTGGAGGATCAAGTCCCAGAGAGTCAGTGCATTGGATGGATACAAAGTTTATAAAACAAAACAAAACAATCTGCTTGTCTCCGGCTATCCGGCTATCCGTCCGAGCAGGGGGTAAATACAGACACAAGCCACGCTCTGTCCCTCCGAACATTTACTTGACTGATCTGGGCAATATTGATTTAATAAGCGTGTTGTGTTACATCATGCCGCAACTAGTTTATAAAATATTGGAAAGCAGGGAATTTTTTACCATTAGCAAGCACCTAGGATGCACAGAGAAATGCAAGAATTATTTTTGACTGGTATATTTCATAGGTTATGTAAACTTGCTCAAACTGTACACATTTATATTTTGCCAAGTGAGAGTTGATTCATGCAGCACGAATTTGAAACTTAGACTGTGTTTAATAATAAAAAAAAATGTATTAACTATCTTTTTAGAGCAGGCATTATGTTAGGTGGTAAGGAGATAAAAGATCAGTAAGACATAGCCCCTGAACTACAGAGGCCCATTTTCTAGTATAATTTTGAACAGATAAACCTGTTAAAAATAAAATTCAAAACTCAGAAAACAGCTTCTCAGCATCATTGTTATTATTAAAAGTGAATATTTCTCTCATTCTTTTTTTTTTTTTTTGGCAAATGTAAAGACATTCTATTTATTTCTTTTTTTCCTTTTTTAAATTTAAAGTCAAGTTAGTTACAATATAGTGTATTATTAATTTCAGGGTAGAGTTTAGTGATTCATCAGTTGCGTTTAACACCCAGTGCTCATTCCATCAAGTGCCCTCCTTAATGCCCATCACCCAGTTACCCCACCCCCCCACCTACTTCCCCTCCAGCAACTCTTAGTTTGTTCCCTATACTTAAGAGTCTCTTATGGTTTGCCTCTCTCTCTGTTTTTATCTTATTTTTCCTTCCCTTCCCCTGTGTTCATCTGTTTTGTTTCTTAAATTCCACATATGAGTGAAATCATGTGGTATTTGTTTTTCTCTGACTGACTTATTTTGCTTAGCATTATACCCTTTAGCTCCATCCATGTCGTTGCAAATGGCAAAATTTCATTCTTTTTTGATGGCTGAGTAATATTTAAAATCTTTTAAAAAATAAAAAACCTGTCGCTTATCCCGTTTTTCCTTTATAAACTGTATTTTAGAGTAATCAAATAGTCAAAGAAGGAAAATTCTTCCTCATATAAGAATTCCAGCTTATAGGGCACCTGGGTGGCTCAGTTGGTTAAGCGACTGCCTTCAGCTCAGGTTGTGATCCTGGAGTCCCGGGATCGAGTCCCGCATCGGGCTCCCTGCTCAGCAGGGAGTCTGCTTCTCCCTCTGACCGTCCCCCCTCTCATGTGCTCTCTCTCTCATTCTCTCTCTCAAATAAATAAATAAAATCTTTAAAAAGGGGCGCCTGGGTGGCTCAGTTGGTTAAGCGACTGCCTTCGGCTCAGGTCATGATCCTGGAGTCCCTGGATCGAGTCCCGCATCCGGCTCCCTGCTCGGCAGGGAGTCTGCTTCTCCCTCTGACCCTTCCCCCTCTCATGTGCTCTCTCTCATTCTCTCTGTCTCAAATAAATAAATAAAATCTTTAAAAAAAAAAAAAGAATTCCAGCTTATAAACGCAGAATGATGAGATTAGAAATTCACCAATTTGCAACCTCTGATGAAGTAATGGATCTAGGCAACATTACCCAATAGATGTTAGAACCATTAGGTGAAAGTTGGATGAGGGAATTTTATATTGGGGAGACCTGATTGACACCATCCAAACACACTGATCAAACGCCACATCATGAAAAGTGAGACGTATAGGTATAATTTACCTCATAAAATGATATAATAGAAAGTATACAACAGCACCTCTGATATGTGCCAAAAAAATTAAAATTGAATCTAATCTATCTCCCTGATTTAACTAGCAGTTTACAGGAAAACAGAGGATGAAGCTAAACACTAAGATAAGGAAGTAATCAGTCAAACACTAAATGTATTTCAGAGGTGAACTGCCCAGTTTTTCTAACAAATCAATGGCATAAAAATAAAGTGGGGAAAAATGATTCTGACAAATAACAGACAAATGCATATGTGGACCTTGACCTTATTTGAATCCTAATCTGAATAAATATAAAATAAGAAAAAATTTTGAGACAATCTGGAAATGTGAGTATGTAGGATTCAATATATGGGATTGAATATGGATTCAGTACTGGGTGATACTAAAGGTTTTTTTAACATAGCAACAATGCCATTTTTCATCCATCTACAATGCCGGTATTGCTATATTTAAAAAATATCCTCAGCTAGGGCACATGGGTGGCTCAGTCGGTTAAGCATCTGCCTTCGGCTCAGGTCATGATCCCAGGGTCCTGGGATCGAGCCCCGTGTCGGGCTCCCGGCTCCGCGGGAAGCCTGCTTCTCCCTCTCCCACTCCCCCTGCTTGTGTTCCCTCTCTCGCTGTGTCTCTCTCTGTCAAATAAATAAATAAATAATCTTAAAAAAAATATCCTCAGCTAGAGATGCATGAATGACATGATACCTGGGCTTTGCTTTAAAATATTCTAGACTTCTCCCTCCAGTTTTTGGAGTATAGATTTAAAAAAAAAAAAAAAAGGATAACCTTTGATAATTGTGGACGCAGTGTGAAGAGTGCATGTATGTTCATTTAGGTTCGTTTACATTTTGATAATTAGATCCCTACCTTATTCTCATACCTGGCACAGAGATAAATGTTAAAATCAAAACTCTGAAAGGTATAGAAGAAAATAGAGGATAATATGGTTGTGATAATGGGTAAGAATTCCTTAAACAGGACACAAAAAGCAAGAAACATGAAGGAAGATTTCATAAACTTGACTAGGTCATATATTTTAAAAATCTGTGTGAAAAGCAAAAAAAGAAGCTAGAGATTAGCAGATGATATTTGTAACTGGTGTAACTTAAAACAGTTAGTATCCCAAATTCTTACAAATTCTAAAACAAATAATATTCTTAGTATCCCAATATTCTTACAAATCTAAAACAAATAATAACACTACCATAGGAAATAAAGGGGTCTTTATAAATGACCAATAAGCATTTGAGAAGATGCTCAACTTCAGTAGTATTTAGAAAACAGAAATATGATGCCTATTCAAAGCAAGCAGATTGACAATAATGAAAAAGTATGACTATATCGAAATTAGGGAAAGGAAAATGTTCATATGTTGTTAGAAGTAGTATAAACCAGTAAAACGATTAGGAAAAGTAATTTAGTTATAACTAGTAAAATTGTAAATGTACTTACCACTTCTAGATAAATCAACTATTTACCTATAAATAATCTCACCTGTACAAAAGGAAAGATGCACCATAAAAAATATTTATGCCAACATTTTCTCTTATAAAAAAAGTGAAAACAATTTAAGTATATACCAATGGAAGTCATGTATAATGATGTGATATATTCATACCATGAAATTCTAAAGAACAGTAAAAGGTAATTAACTTGATATAAATCAACATAGATTTCAAATAATGAAATTCTGAGAGAAAACAAAGACTTTCAGAGTTCACATCATGATGACATGTATATAAAGTTAAATAGAATTCATACATATATATGTATATATAATATATATTCAAAAAATACAAACCTAATATATAAGAGCATTTTTTTAATAGACATGAAGGATGCACAATAGATTCATGATAATTGCTTCTTCTGTGTAGAAAGGAGAGAATTAGGGGCACCTGGGTGGCACAGTTATTAAGCGTCTGCCTTCGGCCCAGGTCATGATCCCAGGATTGAGCCCCACATTGGGATCCTGGCTCAGCGGAGAGCCGGCTTCTCCCTCTCCCTCTGCCTGCAGCTCCCCCTTCTTGTGCTCTATCTCTCTGTCAAATAAATAAATAAAATCTTAAAAAAAAAAAAGGAGAGAATTAGAACTGGAGGTGGGCAAAGGGGAAGTCAACTCTCTATGTTCTGTCATTAAAATAGGTTGAAATAAATATGAAAATATGTGATAATGATCAATTCTTGATGATGGGCACAGGGATGTTTTGATATTCTTTGTATATTTTTGTATTTTTTAATTTCTAAAAATGGAGGGAAAAGAAGAAGATTGAAAGGCCTCCTAACCTACAGGAAATGAAATAATAAAATTAATAGATTAAACTTTAAGAAGCGTATTAAGCTTTTTATATTACCATTGAGAATACATATTCATTTCAAATGCAAATATAATATTTTTAACTGTACCTTTTAAGTAGATAACTCAAATTCCTCAGTGTAGTAGAAATCATAATAGTCAAATTCTATGACTATATTACAAAAAACCTGGAAATTACCACGAGAGTAAAGAAAAAAACAAACAACTTTAACTTTGAAAAAAATCTAAATTGATCTTTCAAAAAGGTGGCATGGAAAAGGAAACAAAGCTACAAGTAATGTTATTAGAAAATAATGACAATTAGTTTTGTGAAACAACAAAACTCTCCTCAGAAGATTTTGAGAGGATTAAATGCCTTTGTTGTAAAACAAAACAATATAAATAAATAAGCTAAGCTTTAAACTAAATAAATTAGAAAATCAATAACAAAATAAACCCAAGGAAAATATTAAAAGATCAATTTAGTCTTTGCAGCACAAATCCATGAATCAAGATAAAGAAAAAATAGAATTAATTAATAAATGGAAATTGAGGTTAAGGCTTTCAACAACAGTTTTTAAAATATTGACACATTCTTCAACATGGAAGAAACTCAAAAACATTATGTTAAGTGAAAGAGCCAATTATAAAGGACCTCATATTGTATGATTTCATATATATGAATTGTCCATATCAGAAAGTAGATCAGTATTTGTCTGGGGCTGGGAATGAAAACAGGAATTGACTACAAATAGCACAAGGGATCTTACTGGGTAGATGGAAAAGTTCTAACACTGGATTTTGGTGATGGTTAAACAACTCAGGAGATTTACAAAAAATTATTGAATTGTACACTGAAAGTGGGTAAACTTTATGGTATATAAATTATATCTTAATAAATTGTTAAGTTTAACTTTTCAGCCTTATACTTAAAATAGTAACTTCATTTAGGAATGAGGAATATCTCCACTGGAATCAAATAGTTCTTGTGTTTTATCAATATTAATAAAGGTTAAATAGTTAATTCAGGGCAGCTATATGAGGTAAGAGTATTCATTTCAAAGAAGAGAAAATTCAAATTCTCTTAATCCAGTGCATGCTTGGCATGTTCAGGAACTTTATGGATCAAAGAGTACAACTTTTCAGTTATAAGAAGAATAAGTTTTGAGATTCTAATGTAGAGCATGGTAACTATAGTTAATAACACAGTACTGTATGCTTGAGAGTTGTTAAGATTAGGTCTTAAGCATTCTCACCACACACAGACAGAGTTAACTGAGGTAACGAATGTGTCAATTATCTTGATCTTGGTAATCATGCCTGTATATATAAAAAATATATATAATATTATATATTATAAATATGTATTATAAATGTCATATATATTATAAATATATATAAGATATATTATAAATATCATATATAATATATTACACATATCATGTATAATATATATTACAAATATACAGATAGATAATCATTATGTTGTACACTTTAGATATATATAATCATATTTGTCAATTATTCCTCAATAAAGTTTAGGGGGAAAAAAACCATATGGAAACCAATATGGTTGAAGTGGAATGAGAGTGGAAGAGTATTAGCAGGTAAGGTAAGATGGCAGATGGTCAGGTCTCGTAGGGACTCCCAGGCCATTGTTAGGATTTTTTATTTTTTTTATTTTTTTTTAATTTTTTTTTATTTTTATTTTTTTTTAAAGATTTTATTTATTCATTTGAGACAGAGAGAATGAGATACAGAGAGCATGAAAGGGAGGAGGGTCAGAGGGAGAAGCAGACTCCCTGCCAAGCAGGGAGCCCGATGCGGGACTCGATCCCGGGACTCCAGGATCATGACCTGAGCCGAAGGCAGTCGCTTAACCAACTGAGCCACCCAGGCGCCCTTTTTTAAGATTTTTTATTTATTTATTTGAGAGAGAGAGAATGAGAGAGAGAGCATATGAGAGGGGGGAGTGGGGAGGGTCAGAGGGAGAAGCAGACTCCCTGCCGAGCAGGGAGCTGGATGCGGCGGGACTCGATCCCGGGACTCCAGGATCATGACCTGAGCCGCAGGCAGTCACTTAACCAACTGAGCCACCCAGGCGCCCCAAGGATTTTGTCTTATTATCAGAAGGAGACGAGACGACATTGGATGGCTTCTAACAGAAGAGTCACATCCTTTGATAAGTTTTAAATGGATCACACTTGTTGCTGTTTGGATGACTGACTGTAGGCAGCAAGGGCGGAGTGTAAGAAGCTAGTTAGAAGAGACTGCGGCAATAATCCAGGTGAGAGATCCTAGTGGCTTCATTACTTTTCTCTTTTCCAGAACCTGTATTGTCTTTCTGACATCCAGAGTATCAAATCCAAATCCTTCTGTCCTAGAATTCCAAATCAATTCAATATTTATAAACACTTGATAGGCACACTAATACGTAGAAGGTGTTGTATTATGAAGAAGTTGGTGCATCCGCCCATAAAGAGTTCATGGCTATGGCTGACCTCACTGTCATCAATAAATCCTAGATGTGTTGGATTTAGAGTAGCAAACCTTGTTTTATATAAATGGCTAAGGGTTGCAAGAAAGTGAGGTGGGGGTTGCTGGCAAACAAAGAGAAAATCTGGGAAAAAAAAAAAAACCCGGTTGCAAGCAGAGCTGAAGCTTCAGCTGCTCAGGGTGGGTGTTGTAAGGAGAAAAGTCCGTCTGTTTATATATATATATATATACATATATATATATATATTTTTTTTAAGATTTTATTTATTTATTTGAGAGAGAGAGAACACATAAGAGGGGATAGGGTCAGAGGACGAAGCAGACTCCCTGCCGAGCAGGGAGCCCGATGCGGGACTCGATCCAGGGACTCCAGGATCATGACCTGAGCCGAAGGCAGTCGCTTAACCAACTGAGCCACCCAGGCGCCCTATATATATATTTTTAAGATTTTATTTACTTATTTGACAGAGAGAGCACAAGCAGGGGGAGAGGCAGAGGGAGAGGGAGAAGCGCGCTCCCCACCGAGCAGGGAGCCCGGAGGCGGGGCTCCATCCCAGGACTCTGGGATCATGACCCCAGCAGAAGGCAGACACCGACTGAGTCACCCAGGAGCACCAAGCCACTTTTCTTTTTTAAAAACAGAGGGACTGCTGCACCTGGGTGGCTCAGTCGTTAAGTGTCTGCCTTCAGCTCAGATCGTGATCTCAGGGTCGTGGGATATAGCCCCGCATCGGGCTCCCTGCTCAGCGGGGAGCCTGCTTCTCAACTTTTCCCTCTGCCTCTCCCCCTGCTTGTGCTCTCTCTGTCAAATAAAGAAAAGAAAAGAAAAGAAAAGAAAAGAAAAGAAAAGAAAAGTAAAGTGGTTTGGATTTCAACAATCATTACTTGGAGACAGAAGATGAACTCTTGAGACTGAGGAAGATAGGATTTGGAACTAAAATCCTTGAAGAAAGCCAGAACAATCATAGGGCTACATTGTTTGAAAGAAGAGACTAGAAAAAAATCTGCCTACAGATAACACATATGATAAAGTATGTGTATCCAGAATATATAAGAACTCTCAAAATTTAGTAATAAGAAAATAAACACCCCAATTACCAAATGACAAAGCATTTGAACAGACACTACACCAAATAAGATATTTGGAAGACGGGAACATGAAAAGATGTTTAACTCATTATGATTAGGGAAATGCAAATCAAAACCAAAATGAAATTCTACTTTGCACCTATTAGAACTGCTAAAATTTAAAAAACTAACCATCCTGGGGCACCTGGCTGGCTCAATTGGAAGAGCATGAGACTCTTGATCTTGGGGCCATGAGTTCGAGCCGTACACTGGGTGTAGAGATCACTACAAAGTAAAAAATAAAATTTAAGAAGACTAACTGTACAAACTACTGGAGAGATTTGGAGGAACAGGTGCTCTCATTCACTGCTTGTGGGAAAACAGTTTGCTAGTCTCCTAAAAGTTAAACCTACCAAACGATCCAGCCAGTCTATGCCTAGATATTTATGTAAGAGTTAGGAAAACATATGTCCATGCAAAGTCTTGTGCAAAAATATTCATAACAGCTTTATTTGTGATAGCCAAACTGGAAACAACCCAAATATTCATCAACAGGTGAACAGATAAGTCGTAGGACATCAATACCATAGAATAGTACTGAACAGTAAGAAGATGTTGAATGCATGCTCCATACAGCATGATATACACAACGACATGAGTGAATCTCAAAATAATCATACTGAATGAAAAAAGCCAGACCAAAAAAAAAAAAAGAGTTAATACTACATTATTCCATTTATATAAAATTCTAGAAAATGAAAGCTAATCTATAGTGACAGAAAGCAGATCAGTGGTTGCCTAGGAAGGAAGGTAGTACTGAAGGCAGGTAAAATGAAAAGGTCCAAAGAGTCTTTTGGGGTGACGCATGTGTTCATTATCTTGACTGTGGTAATGGTATCTTGGTTGTAAACACCTGTCATATGTTTTGACTAAATGAATATTATTTAGGAACACATACATTGGTAAGTAAACTATAAAGGAAGCAAGAAAACTATTGGTATGAAAGTCCGAAGAGTTTATCTCTGTTAGGAGGAGAGACGGAACAAGGGTCAGAGTAGCACCCTGGAAATGTTCTATTTCTTGACCTCTGTGGCGGTTTCTTGGATTTGCATTTTATAATTATTCATTAAACTGTTTTATGTTTTATGTAACTTTCTGAATTTATGTTTTATTTCATAATAAAAAAGAAAAAGAATAAGCAATGGTTAATAAAATCCTAATAAATTTAAATAAGTCTTGAGACTATAAAACAAACATGAGAAGGTTTAAAAACAGATTAGGATATGGGGCGCCTGCGTGGCTCAGTTGTTAAGCACCTGACTTCAGCTCAGGTCATGATCCCAAGGTCCTGGGATCGAGCCCCACATCAGGCTCCCTGCTCTGCGGGAGGCCTGCTTCTCCCTCTCCCACCCCCCCCTGCTTGTATTCCCTCTCTCGCTGTGTCTCTCTGTGTCAAATAAATAAATAAAATCTTAAAAAAAACCAGATTAGGATAAAAGTCGTTAACAGAACATATAAAACTTGGAATGCTTCAAGATGTCGTCTCTATTTATCTCACTAAGTCCCATGGATTTAAATATATTTATATGCTGACAACTCCCAAATTTTTACCTCTAGTTTGCTTCCCTGTTAATTTTCAGGCTTGTATATCCAAATGTCCACTTGCATTTTTACTTGAAAGTCAAAAAGATCTGAAAATAACATCCTGACATCATACTGGCAAAACTATAGAAGCATTCCTATTAAATCATGAATAATACAATATTACCTATTTACAACACTATTATTTAACATCATCCTGGAGCTTCTAGTTAATGCAATAAAATGAGAAAGAAATAAGTAGGGAGGTGAGAAGGGGTAGGAGAGAGAAAGGGAGGGAGAGGGAGGAGAGGAGTCATAAAGGAATGGGAAAGAGAAGAAAAACTGAAGTTATTTGAGATGATAAATTGGTTACATAAAAACATCTAAGAGAATCTACAAACTATTAGAACTAATAAGAAGTTTAGCAGGTTGCTAGATACACTATCTCAGTAAATGGAAATCAATAGAGTCCCCATCATTAAAATTTACCAATCAGATAATGTGATAGAAACACAGCTATAATTCAAAGTAGCAACAAAAAAATTAGGTACCTACAGATAAATCTAGAAAAAGCTGTCTCCACTCTTTAAAGATAGAATTATATAGCATTATTGAATGCCATGAAAGAAAACTAGAATAAATAAGAATGTGTATCATGTTTATGGAAAAGAAGATTCAATATGAAATTTAAAAATGACAATGCTTTCCAAAATAATTTATGAATTCAAGATAATTCCAATCAAATTCACAGTGGGATTTTTTTTAAAGATTTTATTTATTTATTTGACACAGAGAGAGCACAGCAGGGGGGGGAGCGGCAGGCAGAGGGAGAAGGAGAAGCAGGCTCGTTGAGCAGGGAGCTCGATGCGGGGCTCGATCCCAGGACCCTGGGATCCTGACCTGAGCCTAAGGCAGACGCTTAATGACTGAGCCACCCAGGCGCCCCCACAGTGGGATTTTTTTAATGGAACTAAACCAATTGATTCTAAAATTTATATGGAACAATTAATATTTAAGAGTAGCCTAGAAAATTCTGAGAAATAAGAACAAGAAGGGGAAACTTACCCAATCAGATTTCAAGGCTATAATAAGCTGTAATCATTTAAATATCAGGGTAATTTGCAGAGCTAAAGTAGATGACTGGAACAGATAAATTCAGAAATACATTTTATCATAAATAGGAACTTGTTGTATTAAAGATGCAATCCTACAATCAGATCGGGAAAGGCAAATAATTCATAGATGTTGGAAAAATTGACTCTCTGCATATGAAATTTTAAAATTAGGTTCATACTCTAAATTTCTAATTTTAGGTTCTTCTACATCTACATCTTGTTAATCAATAATGTAAACATTAATGCTGTATAGATTAATCACCTAAACTGGTGATTTTTTTTAAAGATTTTATTTATTTGTCAGAGAGAGAACACAAGCAGGGGGAGCAGCTGGCTGAGGGAGAGGGAGAAGCAGGCTCCCCACTGAGCAGGGAGCCCAACTCCGGGCTCGATCCCAGGACCCTGGGATCACAACCTGAGCAGAAGGCAGACGCTTAACTGAGCCACCTAGGCGTCCCTAAACTGGTGATATTTTTTAGGGCAGTTTTAGGTTCACAGCAAAATTGAAGGGAGATACAGAAATTTCCCATCACCCCTGTGACATAGCCTCCCCAATTATCAACATTTCCCCCCAATAGTGGTAAATTTATTACAGCCGATGAACCTACGTTAACACATCATAATCACCCAAAGTCTATAATTTATTTTAGAGTTCACTCTTAGTGTTGTACATTCTGAGTTTGAATAAATGCATCATGGCATGTATTCATCATTATAGTATTGATACAGAGAATTCTCATTGCCCTAAAACTCCTCTGTGCTCTGCCCATCCATCCTCCTCTGATCAGTCAACCACTGATCAGTCTGTTGTCATTTTGTCTTTTCCAGAATGTTGTATAGTTGGAATCATACAATATGTAGCAGCATTTCATTTTTTAAAGATTTTATTTATTTATTTGAGAGAGCATAAGTGGAAGAGATCACAGAGGGAGAGGGAGAAGCAGACTCGCTGCTGAGCGGGGAGCCTGACACAGGGCTCGATCCCAGGACCCTGGGACCATGACCTGAGCTGAAGGCAGACACTTAACCGGCAGAGCCACCCAGGTGCTCCTGTAGCAGCATTTCAGATTGGCTTCTTTCACTTAGTAATAAAAATAAAAATAAAAATAAAAATAAAAAATGCATGTAAGCTCCCTCTTTCCATGCATGGCTTGATAGCTCATTTCTTTTTAGGGCTAAATAATATTCCATTGCCTGGATGTACCACAGTTTATTTATCCACTCACCTACTGAAGAACATCGTGGTTGCTTCTAAATTTTGGCAATTCTGGACGAAGCTGCTGTAAGCATTCAAGTGCAAGATTTCACATGGAAATAAGTTTTCCAGTTCATTTGGGTATATAGCAAAGAGTGTGATTGTTGGGTCACATGGTAAAAGTATGCTGAGTTTTATAAGGAAGTTCCCAACTGTTTTCCCAAGTGGCTGTACCGTTTTGCATTCTCACCAGCCATGTATGAGAGTTCCTGTCGTTCCACATCCTCGTCAGCATTTGCTGTTGTCAGTGTTCCAGATTATAGCCATTCTTAATAGGTGTGTAGTGGTATTTTATTGTTGCTTTAATTTGCATTTTCCTGATGACATGTGATGTGGAGCATTTTTTCATATGCTTATTTGCCACTTGTATATCTTCTTTTGGTGAGGCGTCTAAAGTCTTTGACCTATTTTTTTAATCAAAAATAAGTTGTTTTGTTTTCTCATTTTTGAGTTTTAAGAATTTTTTGCACAATTTTGGATAACAGTCTTTTATCAAATATCTTTTGCAAATATTTTCTCCCAGTCTGTGGTTTGTCTCCTCATTCACTTGACATTGTCTTCTGCAGAGTGAAAATTTTTCATTTTAATGAAGTCCAGCTTATCAATTATTTCTTTGGGATCTGTCTTGGATCTATTTCTGCCTTGGTGTTGTATCTGAAAGGTCATTGCCATACCCAAGGCCATGTAGGATTTTTCTATGTTATCTTCTAGTTTTATAGTTTTGTGTTTTACCTTTAGGTTTGTGATTCATTTTGAGTTAATTTTTTTTTTTTTTTGAGAGAGTGTGTGTGTATGGGGTTGGGGGAAGGGCGGAGGGAGAGGGAAAGAGAGAATCCCAAGCAGAATCAATGCCCAGTGTAGAGCCTGACATGGGGCTCAATCTCACGACCCTGAGTCAGAACCAAGAGTCAAACACTTAACTGACTGAGCCACCCAGGTGCCCCCATTTTGAGTTTATTTTTGTGAAGGGGATAAGGTTTTTGTCTAGATCCATTTCTTTGCATGTGGATGTCCAGTTGCTTCGGCACTATTTTTTGAAAAGATTACCTTTGCTCCATTGTATTTCTTTGGTTCCTTTGTCAAAGATCAGTTGACTATATTTATGTGGGTCTATTTCTGGGCTCTCTATGCTGTTCCACTGATCTGTTTGTCTATTCTTTTGCCAATACTACCTTGTGTCAATTACTGTAGATTTATAGTAAGCCTTGAAGTCGGGTAGTGTCAGCCCTCCAACTTTGTTCTCCTTCAATATTGTATTTGTTATTCTGGGTCATTTTCCTCTCCACATGAAGTTTAGAATTAGTTTGTCAATATCCACAAAATAGCTTGCTGGGATTTTGATAAGGATTGCATTGAATCTATAGATCAAGTTGGCAAGAACTGTCATCTTGACAATACTGAGTCTTCCTATCCATGAACCTGGAATATCTCTTTATTTATTTAGTTCTTCTTTGATTTCGTTCATCAGAGTTTTGTGGTTTTCCTCATATATAGTTTGTTAGATTTATACCTAAGTATTTTGATTTTCTGGGTGATAATATAAAAGGCATTGTGCTTTTAATTTCAAATATCATATATTCATTGCTGGTATATAGGAAAGTGATTGACTTTTACATATTAACGTTGTGTCCTGCACAATTACTATAATCACTTACTAGTCGCAGGAGGGGTTTTTTTTGTTAATTTATTCGGATTTTCTATCTAGACAATAATATCATCTGCAAAGACAGTTTTATTTCTTCCTTCACAATCTGTATACCTTTTATTTCCTTGAATGTTTAAATAAATTTGTAAAACTTATGGACAACAATCAATAGTATTGAAAGCCAAGTCATTTTCTGGTTTTCTAGAATCTCTATTAAGACTTTAGGTTATGAGGGGCGCCTGGGTGGCTCAGTTGGTTATGCATCTGCCTTTGGTTCAGGTCATGATCTCAGGGTCCTGGGATCAAGCCCCATGCCAGGCTCCCTGCTCAGCCTGCTTCTCCCTCTCCCTCTGCTGCTCCCCCTACTTGTGCTCTCTCTCTCTTAAAAAAAAAAAAAACAAAAAAAACAAAAAAAACTTTAGGATATGAAATGTTTTTTTGGTTACTGCAGCCTGAGTGTAAATATGAACTTTAATCTAAAGCCTTCAAGGACTCTGTGCATAACATTTATATCACAGAAATCGGTTAGGGAAGAATTCATAATTTTATATAAATTATTTTAACTCTCCAAAAGGAGATGAGTTTGAACCAGTGGGGAAGAGAGAAAACAGAGGAGAACAATGAAGTTAATAGACAGTGAGTATCTCTAATAATGAATCTTATGTTCTCCAGACTCATCTCAGTGGGGAGATGGTGTGAAGAAAACCCTAGATAAGTTGGAGGGAGCTCTCTAAAGCAGAGGGAATCTGTCTTTGCTGCTCAGGTTGTTAATTGAGGGCATTGTGAGACACACAGTAAGCAGAGCACTCAACTATCAATGATTTTGTGAAAGTCAAAGCAAAACAAATGGATCTGAGGGTAGCCACACTGAGATCTATGTACCTTACTATAGTTTGGAAAATTCCTATTCCACGGATGGGTACAGAGGAGGCTGATATAAGGCAGGCCAAGTAAATGTGGACTAGTGGTTAGAATAAACAAGAGACAGACTGCACAATCTATCAGGGGCCCTCACTGGGACCAAGATCATCACAGCAAATGCCAGTGAGGGTGAAAGCCAAAGACCAGCAGAGATTAGCTATAGCTTAATTTATGCCAGCAGAAGATATGAGACAAGCATGGAGCAGGAGTCTGTTCTACCTACTGCCATGCCAAGACAATATAGAATCCTCCAAACTGCATCCCACTTTTTGTACTGAGGACACAAAAAGGAATAGGTGTTCCATAAATCATGCAATTCAAAACAACAACCACAAAAGCAAAAAGGGAAATTTTGGTATGTTACCATATGGATCAGTTGATGGTGGTTCACTTGTGGTTTTTTGGTTGATGTATTTGCTTTTTGTTAATTTTGAAATAAATTTGGATCTAGAGAAAAGCTGCAAAATAGTACAGAGAGTTCTCATATACTCTTTACTCAGTTTCTCCTACCGTTAACATTTTATATAGCCAAGGTATATTGATCAAATCTAAGAAATTAACATTTATACAATATATTAAATAAACTATACACCTTTTTCAGATTTTTAAATTGTTTTTATTTTTTAAAGTTTTATTTTTTTATTTGAGAGAGAGAGAGGGAGAGTGAGCACGAGAGAGAGAGCGCACACACCAGTGGGAGGAGAGGCAGAGGGAGAGGGAGAAGAAGACTCCCTGCTGAGCAGGGAGCCCAATGTGGGACTCGATCCCAGGACCCTGAGATCATGACTTGAGCCAAAAGCAGACCCTTAACCAACTGAGCCACTCAGGTGCCCCCACTTTTTTCAGATTTAACCAGTTTTTCCACTAATACCCTTCTTGTATTCCAGGATCCAATTCTGGATCCCACATTACATTGCGTTACCATATTTCCTTAGACTCCTCTGAGCTGTGGAAATTCTTCAGGCTTTCCTTGTCTTTCATGTGCTACTACTTTTGAAGTGCACTGGCCAGGTCTTTTCTGGAATGTCCCTCAACCTGGGCTTCTCACATGTTTTCTGATGATTAGATTGAAGTTAAGCATTTTTTGGAAGACCGCTACTAAAGTGGTGTTCCACCTTTCCCAGTGAATCATGTCGGGGAAACACGAGGTCTGTATGTCTTAGTTCTGGTGACCATTAACCTTGATCACTTGGTTCAGGTAGTGTCCGCCAGCTTTCTCTACTATCAGGTTACTATTGTTCTCTTTGTAAGTAATAAGTATCTTGGAGAAGGTACTTTGAGACCATACAAATATGCCATCTCTCCACAAAACTTTGCCCACTAATGTTAGTATCCTTCAGTAGATTTTTCTAACAAAAATTGTTCCTGGGGTGTTTTAATAGTGATTTTCTATTACTCTCTTTTCTTCTATATTTGTTAAGTATATTTTTCTGTGAGGAAGAGTTGTTGCTTTTTCCATTATTTCTATCAGCATGGACTCATGGATATTTATTCTATGGATTATAATCCAGTATTATTGTTGTTTATTTTATCATTTAACTTATTCCATTTGCGATGTAAAGCCTAAAATTAAGACCTAATAGGATGTGCTTCCTTGCGACCTAGTGAAATCAGGAGAGCCTCCAGTGGCCTAATCACAGTTGCCCACCTCATTCTGTTCCCACAGATAAGTCCCATAGCCAAACAATCCTCCTTATCAAGGGGCCCAGGCAAGGTGCCTGCTTATCCTGGAGTGGAGGGTTCCAGTTCCTGCCAAACCATGGAATTATTCGAACAAGCCAGTCACATTCTCCTGCAGGAACCAAGGGTCACACCACCCTCTGGATACCACAAAACTCTCCTCCCACAGCCTGCGCTTGTTCAATGTGCTCCCAAGGGCAACACCTTTGTGTCCTTATATGGCATGTGGTGCCCTGGGCTGTGAGTGTATGTGACTAATACACTTCAGTCAGTCCCATCTGTCCAAGGCTGGGTGTCCCGTGTTTGGCCATTCCCATACCTCTAGGGTGGGAATCCTTCTCTTGCTAATAGGGTGAAGAGGAAGAGATTAAAACAGCATTTCAAGGGGTGCCTGGGTGGCTCAGTCGTTAAGCATCTGCCTTCAGCTCAGGTCACGATCCCAGGGTCCCGGGATGGAGCCCCACATCGGCTCCCTGCTCGGCAGGAAGGCTGCTTCTCCCTCTCCCACTCCCCCTGCTTGTGTTCCCTCTCTGGCTGTGTCTCTCTCTGTCAAATAAATAAATAAATAATATTAAAAAAAAAAAAACAGCATTTCAAGCCCCTAGGAGTTATCTCAGGCTGTTCCTGTGCTCTCTTGACTTGCAGAAGTGGTTGATTCTTTGGCTGGGTAGAGAAAATACCAGATGAGTCTTGAACATCTTGTGATGCCGGTAAGAAAGTGCTTCTTTTCATTTTACAAAAGAAAAATACAAACCAACATTGCTTCCCCAAGATTTTGGCAGTTTCCAAAGTTGTAGCCCTAGTAATTCTCTGTCCATTATAATCGTTTTCATATCCCTTACCTAAATTATAATTCTCAAAGAATTTTTGTAACAGTAATACTAAGTCCAGGCTTCCAAGAATGTACCAGGCTTTTTCTTTGCATGGAGTCTAGTAACAATTGTGTTTATAACACAACATTTAGAAATGTCCTCTGTGTGTTCCATTAAATTGCCAGATTCTCCACATATGCTGCCTCCCCTCGGAGAGCCCTGTTATGCTCCTTGGTAAGTCACAGGAAGTCATATACAGTAATCCCCATTTAACCAGCTATCAACTCCTCAAGCAGTGGTCACTCCTGGGAAGCTGGGACTCATAGCAGGAGGCAAAAGAGAGTCTAAACACTGGTACTTCAAAGATACTGGTCTGAAACTTTCAGACAAAAGAGAGAAACTACACAAAGCACCATGAGCAACTTTGCAATTGCTAATTGCATCCAAAAGGACAGCAAATCATGGATAATCTTTCCAGCCTAAAACGAGTGTATTTTTGTTGTTGTTTTGGTTTGGTTTGGTTTGATTTTGGTTTGTCTGTTTTTTATCTGGGGTTTCAGATGGCTGAGATGTATACCTCAAAATGAAATTCTACCTTATAAATGGAAAATACTACATTATGGGAAGCAACTATTATGTAACAAAACATAATGTTAAAACATTAATTTTGTTCAAGTGTTGGGGTCGCAAGCACTATTTTTCTCTAACTAGTTTGTTTGTTTGTTTTTTAAGATTTTATTTATTTATTTGAGAGAGAGTGAGAGCAGGTGCATGTGAGCAGGGGGAGGGGTGGAGGGAGAGGGAAAATCAGGCCTCCCACTGAGCAAGGAGCCCGGTGCGAGGCTCGATCCCAGGAACCCGAGATCATGACCTGAGCCGAAGGCACACGCTTAACTGACTGAGCCACCCAGGAGCCCCTAACTAGGTTTAATAATAGACTTATATGTTATTAAATGTGATTTAAAAACACATAGAAAAAAGTGTACTTCAAAAGAAAGTTGTTCCCTTAAAGTTGTCATCTTAGAAAAATACACACTTTCCAACAAATATGCTATGGCTTCAAGATCCTTTTAGAACTCCTTTTTGAAAAATGTCTTTGGAGTAAGTTTATAAGCCACGTAAGAAAAATGGGATCGCTATTTGAATAGCCACCACCTATTTGTTTAAATCAAAATCACATTCCTTCATTTACTCACCCACTTTATTCACAGCTTTGGCTCCAAATTTTGGCTGCTCCTAAAAATAAAATTGAAACTTCCCAAAAAAAGAGAAAAGCATGTGCTACCGCTCAGTCTATTCAAATAACCTGGGACAGACTCGGTAAGATGTTGCAGCTAGCTTCTAAAACAGTCCAAGTTTCCTTTACCATCTGATATTTTAAAAATTGATATACCGTTGTCCCCTCAATCATCACATCCAAGACTGGTCCTCTTTCCTTCCTAAAGTAAAAAGGTAACAAAGAAGTTCACAGTCATTTTCTCAGAATACGAGTTCATTAATACTGAGATAGTAATCAATTTCTTCACAAACTATCAATCTTTCCTCAACGCTTAGCACAGTACTTGGCACATAGTATATGTTGAACAAATGTTTATCTACCAGGCAATAATTGTGTGAATGAATGATAATATCCCCCTAGATGCTATTTTCTACCATTTATCAAGAACTCAAAGTTTCAAAACACAAAGAAGTCTGTCTGCTGTTAGCTCACTGGCCTAATGACCACTTACCAAAACTCAATGATGGTTTTATTTTTTTTTAAAGATTTTATTTATTCATTTGACAGAGGTAGATACAACGAGAGAGGGAACACAAGCAGGGGGAGTGGGAGAGGGAGAAGCAGGTTTCCCGCAGAGCGAGGAGCCCGATGCGGGGCTCGATCCCAGGACCCTGGGATCATGACCTGAGCCAAAGGCAGACAGACGCTTCACGACTGAGCCACCCAGGCGCCCCATCAATGATGGTTTTTATTATGTTTCACAAGTTACAATTTCACCTGCATTACTTTATTTTCCTCCTAGCTCTCTGAGGTTGTTACTTCTGCTATTCCATACAAGAGATTATGAAATGAAAACATGGGATAATTACAAACACCTAATTGTAGATAGATGGTAGAGTTGGACTTCAATCAAGCCTCGCTGTGTGCCTATGAAATAGATCACTTTTGCTACTCCAACGACCCAAGACAGTGAGCAATCACCTTCAAGCAAACGGACGGTCCTCCCTTAGCAAGATAAATTTCAGTTCTTGGCCCTGAATCCAAAATACCAGTAAGGACCCTTCCTCACTAGTTTTCTTTGGGAAACCAACTAATCAGAGTAGAGGGATTTCTTTCTTGTTAGGTCCTCCTTTTCCCTTCTACTGTTATCCCAAGAAGGCAAAGTGAGGACAAAATTCATATCCCTAATATTCGCATACAAATTTTTGTCCTTGTTCTTTATATTAGGGATAAGGAATCAAGAAGATGCACTACTGATTATAAACAACCATCTGGTTTTCCCAGAACTAAGGGGCTTCCCAGGACCTGGGACTGTTAGTGCTAATACTGAGACAGCCCCAGGCAACACAAGATGGTCAGTAACCACTCTCCATAACAAACCTAGGAAGGTCAGAATTTTTTTGGACCAAATTGCACATTTCTCCAAGACTGCCACCATGTAATTTAGGCTGACTTTAACCCTCAATACATACTGTTCGATTAACAGAGTGAAGAATTCACAAGGTTTTGGAAAACAGAAACTATTCACCAACTGTTAAAAGAAAATTCTTGCAATCCAACTGATTACCTGGAAGGAAGGGTCTGAAAATAACCAGGCCATAGAAGATGCTGCTCAAATTCTATCTTCTTATAGGTCTTAGATTCATTAAGGACCACAATGATCTATTCTGCATTGACCACACAGTCACTGGCTATTTATTATAAACTAGGTCTCTGATAACCAAGGAAGGGGAAATCCTTGTCCTCAAGGAACTTGCAGTCTATTATGGAAGACATATAAGTCAACAATTCCCGATGCATCCTAATAAATGCAGCAACAGAAATAAGCTCAAGTCACAGTGACAGCACAGGGAACTGATTTTTTCTTTCTGAAGGTAGAGGAAATCTCAGAGAAGATGAAAAGCCATTGGATCATGGTAGGTGAACTGGAAGTTAACCAGGCAGCATGGTGCAGAAACAGCATTCCAGAGAAGGAGCAGCATGTACAAAGATATGGGGACATGCCGTTAATAGACCATGTGAGGGAAATTACAAGCATTCTGATATTTATGGAGCATAAATTATATGAGTGGGAGCAGTTTCCAAGAGAGACAAAGCTGGAGATATTTGTGGGGTCAGAACCCAAAGTGTCTGCTAAGATTGTTGTGTTCTTTCCCCGAGGGAATGGGGAGGCATGGAAGGTTTTAAAGTAGGGGAGTGAGATGCTCAGATTTGCTTTGAAGAAAGATCAGGGTGGAGGATGGAAAAGGCCAGGTCAAGACAGGTCAGAAGGATTGGGACAGAGCTGAATTAATGAGTGAGAGAGCATAGTGTTCTCCCATTTTTGTCTCAATTTTTCATAAGCGCAGAATGAAGAGAATGAAATCCAACTTTCTACTTTCCCACATCCGGACATCTAGTGTGCTACCTTATGCTCTTTGGCACTTACGGCATTACATGAGTTCAATTTCTATCCATTCCCCAAGCTCAGCAGGCAGGAACCAGGCAAATCAAGGCCCCACTTGGTTAGTCAGTATTGCAATATGGTGACTATAACACAGAAGTTATATTTGACTTCATTGACTCCCCTGGATCTTTTCCATTGTTAAAAGTTTTACATCTAGGGGCACCTGGGGGGCACAGTCGGTTTCCAACTCTTGGTTTCAGCTCAGGTCATGATGTTAGGGTCATGAGATCGAGCCCCGTGTCAGGTTCCACGCTCAGCATGGAGTCTGCTTAAGATTCTCCCTCCCTCTGCCCTCCCCCCCAAAATAAATAAATCTTTAAAAAAAAAGTTTTACATCTAGAGGTTCTTCCCTTTTTCCCCTTCCAGGTCTCATTGCACAGAGGCAGACTCACCATAGGGTGCTTGCTAGCAGCTTGCAGATAGAAACAAGGCACAGCTGGAGTCCCCAAATGCAGCAGTTCCCTGAAGATTTGCTGAGGCTTCACGTCACTTTGGGAACCAAATAATGGGTGGGGGGGGGAGGGGAGAAGAAAACATGAAGCTGTGAGTTCATCCCAAGTATCTTTAGTCCTATGTCTGCTACAGAACTCACCTTGAATTTTCCAGGTTCAAAGGGCTTTGTTACCTTACAAAAGTTGGCAGCCTCCTTTCACCTCTGCCACAAAGACTGATTTTCTTGGGCACAAGTACCACTGCTGAGAGGTAGCAAACAGGAGACTCATCTTTTGTTATTACAAGACAGAAATCCTTAGCCTTGCTGTGTGTGTGTGTGTGTGTATGTGTGTGTGTGACTAGAACTGTATCAGGGGTTTCTTGGCTTATATATCAGTCTCGGTTCACATCCATATCTACCCCTTTTCTAATTTCAGCCCATCCTACACACACACACACACACACACACACACACACACACCTCTTCCCACCTCCCTTTCTAAGAATATCCTGTCTTCTCTGGTCATCCTGGTCACCCGACAAGGCTAAGAGTGTGTCCAACCTTGTTTATAAACAAACCTTGGCCAACTCAGACCACTTCAATTTCAACTACCTCCATAGAGTATATTCCATTCAATATATACTGAGCCTACTAGCATCCTACTGTGTGCCAAGAGTTGCACTAAGCATTTGACAAGATTTATTCTCATTTAATCTCTGCAACAACCCTGTAAAGAAGATGCTGTTATGGTACTCAACTTCTTAACAAAGTGAGAACTTAGGCAGACACTAATTTGACTTCTTCATATATGCTATGATATATTTTTTAATTTTTTAAAATTTATTTGAGAGAGTGAATGAAAGAACACGAGCAAGGTGAGGGGCAGAGGGAGAAGCAGACTCCCTGCTGAGCAGGGTGCCCAATGCAGGACTCGGTCCCAGGACCCTGGGATCATGACCTGAGCCCAAGGCAGAGGCTCAACCAGCTGAGCCACCCAGGCGCCCCATATATGCTATGATATTAATTATGAGTGTGTGTGTGTGTGTGTGTGTGTGTACCACTTGTTCTACGTTTTTTCCCCTCTTTCTACTGATCTGGGTTTGATTAAACACTTTTATGATGCTATTTTATCTCCACTAATTATGTACTACTCATACCTCTTTTTCTAATGTTTTTACTCATAAAGGCAAAGACTATTATATGCATTTTTAAGTAAGTCCTGTTTTCCCCTATAGGTCCCTACCAGTTTTTTGGGCTTTTTTTCCTGGGTTTTTAGTTACTTGTTTGGACTGCAACCTTAGTTCTCTGAAAGATTCAAGAAATTTCATTAACTGGAAGTTTGTCCAGCTGGGGCAGAGCTCGGTCAAGCTCTCTACATCTCTGAGCTGAAAACAGAAGCTCCAATACATTTCTAAAAATAATTTTGTTTGGTTGTTGAAGAAAGGAAAATATAGTTTATCCTTTTTTTAATGTATCAAGTTTTTATTTAAATTCTAATTAGTTAACATATAGTGCAGTATTAGTTTCAGGAGTAGAATTTAGTGATTCATCACTTACATATAACACCCAGTGAACGATGTACATTTGTACATAACATGATCAAAAATATCTGACAAATATGAACTCTGCAGGGGTTTTTTTTTAAGATTTTATTTATTTATTTGACAGAGAGAGAGACACAGCGAGAGAGGGAACACAAGCAGAGGGAGTGGGAGAGGGAGAAGCAGGCTTCCCGCCGAGCAGGGAGCCCGATGCGAGATTCGATCCCAGGACCCTGGGATCATGACCTGAGCCGAAGGCAGACGCTTAACGACTGAGCCACCCAGGCGCCCCTGAACTCTGCAGTTTTAAAATTATTTTCTTTTAATTAAATTGGAAGATGTGTATATCTTCATGCTTCACTGTCAAAATTGATGTCTAGTTTATGAAGGCACTTAATAAATGCTTATATGATTTTGACCACATTTTAAATTTTGCTTCATACTTTGAAAAAAAATAGCGTAAATTATACCCTTCATTACACACATACACACAAAAAATATACACACAATACATAGAGCAAATATATGAGGTACTACTGATAAACTGTCTGAATGCCAGTCTCTGGATCCAGAGGAGAATTCACCAAGTTAATTGTCAATTTATGAGAACTGTCTAGAGAGTCAACAAGACTCTCCCTGCTGACTCCTTGCTCACCTTCTTAAAAATTCTAAACTTTCTTTATAGAATGCCCTTTCTCTTTCCTCCTATAAAGACTCGTGCAAATGTTAACTTCCCATAAAGCTTTCCCCATAGTTCCATCTCAAATAAATTGCTCCCTCCTTTGTACTCTTAAAACACTTTTTCTGGATTCCTATAAATTCATCCTATAAATCCTAAAAGACCCTGGAAATGAAGCAACCAAATAACTTAAATATCTTCAATGAGGAGTTAATATGTGTCATTCATATATATATTCATTTACATAGATTTCATTCATTTCCAAAGAAAGCTGTGTGGGATATAAAGAAATTCTTCTGCAAATCTCAATTGCAGGTGAGATATTGTTCAAGCAATTAAAAACTTGGGGCGCCTGGGTTGCTCAGTCAGTTAAGCACCCGACTCTTGATTTCGGCTCAGGTCATGATCTCAGGATCATGGGATCAAGCCCCACATCAGGCTCTGCACTCAGCGGGGAGTCGGCTTGAGATTCTTTCTCTCTCCCTCTGCCTCTCCCTCCCTTGTGCACTCTCTCTCTCTCTAAAAAATAAATAAATTCTTAAAAAAAAAGAAATTAAAAACTTTATTCAAATAATAAATTGCGCAAATAAATTATAAAACTTCAACACGACAGTACACCTTGTATTAATTACACATGATATACATATGATGTTATGATGATGCACATCCTTCCTGTTTGGCATAGAGACTTGTCTATTATTTAATGTTGTTTGGAAAATCTGGTTATGAGATAGCATTATAATATAATACTGTTAGAGTATGCAATTTATAGTATTCACTATAATATTTATTAATACATATGCATAATTCTGGAATGATAGCCACCAAAAACATAACAGTGGTTTTGTCCAGGTAGCAGATTTATAGATACTGTTTACATATTTTAAATATTTTTTGATAGTATCTGAATGTTTTATAATGAATGAGTATTGTTTTTATAATCAGAAGAACACCTAGTTATTTTCGTATTGGGAAAATATACACGAAAATAGTGTTGGAAAATGAAAACCTTGAGTAAACCGATAAAGGCTTTTAAACAGTAAGTAAACAACAAAAACGTTAATTATGTGAGGTGCGGAATGTGAGGAATGATCTTGGTAATCATTCCACAATGTATATGTATATCAAATTATCACATTGTATGCTTTAAATATATACCATTATGTTAGTCAATTATTCCTCCATGAAGTTAAAAATAACACAAGCAGCACAGTAAACAAAGAGCACACCAATGATATCCCACAAATCTTAAATTGGTAATAATGGTATTTGAACGATTAATTTCCATTTACATCCCTTGCTTGCTAGAAACTTTTAAACCACACCCTCCTTTTGCAGTTTCAAGGCGATGCTTGCAAATTTTCTTTTATTTCAGATAAAATACATGCTAAGAGGAATGGTTTCTGTCTGGCTCTCAATCCAAATATCCCATGATTTTTTTTCTTAATTAACAATGTTCCTTCTATTGAAAAAGTATTGTGCACATGGTAAAATTTTAACAAGGCAAAGGGTATACAATATAAAAGCTATCTCCCTACCACCCTTGACACCCAGATCCTTTCCCTGAAGACACTCACTATTAATAGCGTCTTAATTAATAGTGTCTTATATACTTTCATACAAAAGTTGCATCTGTCCATTTCTCTTTTACACAAATGAGAGCATAATACTCACACTGTTCTGTATTCTGCTTTGTACAGTTAACCATAGATCTCAGAAACTTTTTTATAGGTACATACAAATTTGTCCCATTCTTCGAACAGCTTAACATTGTACAGAATTTATGTAAACCTTTACCTGAATGAAAGGCACAAAGGGTGTTTTTACTCTTTGGCTATTATAAACAGACCTGCAATAAATATCCTTGTGTGTAGATGTATATATATTTTAGCATGTGATATCTCCGGGATAAAATTCAAGCAATACAGGAATACAGTTAATGGACCAAATAATATGTGCATTTTTTTTATCTTGATAAATGTCCTTAATTGGCCTCCAAACTAGTGTCATCAATATAGGCTTTAACCAACAATATGAGAGTGTCTTTTAGTTCACAGCTTCCTCCGCTCTATGTAGGTGACTATTCTTCTATGTATGACTTGATATTGGGATCTTTAGCAATCTGGTAAGAGAAAAAGTATTGTATACTCGTTTTCATTTAGATTTTTTAAATTATGGGTAAGATTAAGCATCTTTTCATATTTACAAGTCAATTATATATATTTTTTCCTATGATTTGCCTATTTGTACACTTTGCTCATCCTTATATTGGTTTGTCTTTTTCTTATTTGGGAGGGCTCTTTTTTTTTAAGATTTAATTTATTTATTTGATACAGAGAGAGAGACAGCTAGAGAGGGAACACAAGCAGGGGGAGTCGGAGAGGGAGAAGCAGACTCCCTCCTGAGCAGGGAGCCCAATGCGGGGCTTGATCCCAGGACCCTGAGCCACTCTGGGCTCTTTATATCTTAGGAAACCTAGCTCTTTGTATGTCATATGTGTGTTGTCAATATATTTTCCAGTTTCCATTTATCTTTTGACTTTTCTCAGGTGCTTTTTCCTGAGAAAATTTGTTATTTTTTTGTCATTAAATTTATCATGACTTTTCTGTAAAGCTTCTGGGTCTTGTGTGTTGCTTTAGGAAGGCTTTCTCTGTTTCAGGGATATAAACGTTTTTCCCAAGTTTTCTTCCAAGAAACATTTTCCAAATCTATTCTTCATGTGTAAATCTTTGAGCTATCTGGCATTTATTTTTAAGGAAGGAGTAAGTTAAGAATCCAGGTTTATTTCTTTTTCCTTCATAATAGCCAGCTGCCCCAACATAATTTCTGGAACACTTTATCTTTTCCTCATTTTAAAAAATACTCTTTACTGGGTTGCCTGGGTCATTCAGTTGGTTAAGCGTCTGACTCTTGATTGCGGCTCTGGTCATGATCTCAGGGTCGTGAGATCGAGCCCCAAGTAAGGCTTCTTTCTGGGTGTGGAGCCTGCTTAAGATTTTCTCTCTCCCTCTCCCTCTGCCACTCCTCCTGCCTATGCGCTCTCTCTCTCTCTCTCTCTCTCTCTATTAGAAAGAAGGAAAGAAAGAAGAAAAGAAAAGAGAAGAAAAAGAAAAATATTCCCCATCATATACTAAATTCCCATATTTACTTGGGTCTATTTTTGGACTCTTTTCTGTTTCACTGATCTGACTGTCTATTATTGTGTCAGCACTGAAGAGTTTTATTTTCTGTACATACAGAGTACATTTTAATATCTGGTCAGATAAGGCCCTCCTTGTTATTTGTCTTTTTCAGAAAATTTTATTTGCCCATTCTGTTCTTAATTTATATCTAAAAAAGTTAGTGTCTACCTCCTTGATCCTAGAGCGGTCAATGTTTTATTTACCCCTACTTCAGCCTGTATGGTGGAGGGAGTCTGTTCTAGGGCCACAAGGATGGTCTAACACACAGCAGACACTTTACAGATGAGATTGACAGCAGTTTATTAATGACATATATTCACAACCTCGGGGAAGAGGACACAATATCATGTAGGGCCACACAGGTGTTTCATTCAGGAACAGAGTGAACCAGCAGGTGCTAAGGAAGGCAGGCTTTGTAGGAACAAGAGGATGAGGTACCCCCCGGTTCCTGTGGGAGGATGTGATTAGTTTGTCTAAATTCCTCTTGGGGGCCCCTGGGTGGCTCAGTCATTAAGCGTCTGCCTTTGGCTCAGGTCTTAATCCCAGGGTCCTGGCCCCGAGCCCCGCATCGGGCTCCACGCTCGGCGGGAAACCTGCTTCTCCCTCTCCCACTCCCCCTGCTTGTGTTCCCTCTCTTGCTGTATCTCTCTCTGTCAAATAAATAAATAAAATCTTAAAAAATAAAATAAAATAAATTCCTCTGGCTGGGAAGGAGCCAAAACTTTCATAAGCAGGCACCATGCCTGGTCCTTGTACTAATGAGGGTCATTTGCTAGGGGACCATATCCATGTGAGCACAATGGATAGGGGAACTTGCAGCTAGGCTATTTGAGGCCCTCTTAGTTTTTCCAAGATACTGAGACACACATAATATTAGGCTTTACTCCACAATTGACCCTTGGTGCACTGACGTCCATTTAAACCTTGATGACTGAGCCTTCTAGAGAGTAGGAGTAGGAAACAGAGTAGTTACTTGACCAAGAGGAAGAGGGCCACATGGTGAGGTTGTTGTAAAAAATTTACAACAATTTAGAAGTGTCCCCCTTTATAGCCAATAAAGTATATTGAGGGACCTGTGTCTCGTTGTAGGGAGCGTATGTCCCGAGGGAGTACAAATTTAGCTTAATCAATGCCTGTGGCAAAGGTGACAACCAACCTGGGCTCCACTGGACATTTTTAAACTTAAATAGGAGTTCTTTGAGAAGCTCATTATGCCTCCTGATTAAGCCATCTGCCTGGAGCCTACAGGAAAGGTAGAAGTTCCATTGAATATCTTCTTCAAGAGCTCAAATGTGGGCATTCTGAGGAGCAAAACTAGTGCTTTGCTCACCATCAGTAATGTCCGGAATTCCAAAGGTCATAAGGGGTGTTTTGGTGAGGTTTTGTACTGCAACTTTATTATACGGAGAAACAATCTTTTACCTTGATTGACATTTTGGGTATCTGTAAGGCAAGCGCTTCCCAGTGTTCTTTACCCCGAAGGGGACAAATTTTAGGCAATGGCCCACAGGTTTGTAAACTTGAACAAATGGGGCAATTTTCTTGGCCAGGGTATCCAGTGCTACAATGACTGTCTGATATGGGACCAATTGTGCTGACTCTTGAGCCTCATTCTTTACCAGGGACATTCTGAAAATCTATTGTGTGTGATGCAGTCCATCTGCAAAGTGTACAAACTCCCATTGTTATTTATTCAGCTGGTGCTAAGGGGTTCTCCAAGTAGCCAATGGGTCTGGGAGAGAGGTGACCTCCTCCAGCACCATGGCATCTGGCAGGGGACTGAGGACAGGAGAGGCCACACCCACCTGCAGAGGGCCCTGGTTTGTCTCCATCTTGTAGCCAGGAGGTCTCAGTAGCCGTGCTAACCTTGGGGAGCCTCTTCCATCACTCAAGGCATAATGTGCAGCTGGGTACATAAGGTCCTAAACTCAATCTCCAAGAGCTTCCATTTCCAGGCGAGCCCAATGTAAGGCCACAACTGCCGTTCAGTTGTGAATGGTGCAGAGCTGAGAAGGGCAGTTTATTGCATCAGAAGCCAATTGCCAACTGGTGGCTGTGATAGGTGGTTCAGAGATTCCCAGGGGCATGAGAGGAGGTTGCTACAGCCTCTACAGGGAAGGGGTCTCCGAGGGCACTAACAGCAGTACCTTTTGATTTCAATTGGGACAGATTCTGGAGCCTTTTGTTGCAGAAGACTTCATTTAAGGTGGGCTCTTTTGCAAGTAACAGCATCAGTGAGATGAAGTAAAATTATAAATGAGGAATATGTTGCCTCCAGAATGCAAAAAGGGCTAGAAGATGTTGGGCTTGTGTTAACCTTGTGGGTGCTGAAAGCGTCAACCACTGTTTCTTGACAGTGTCAAAGACAGAGTGGCTCTTGGTTTCCCAAAGACTTTTCAAGAATTTAGGTGGTGGGACCTTGCACTATGTGTGGCAATGGTCTGTCCCTTTTCTGTGAGCTCCTTTGTGAGTATTTCTGTATCCTTAATACATGTGTCAAACAAATCTCCTTGGAGGAAGATGCCATCAATATAATGTCATATCTGTGTTCCTAGAGAAAGGGCAAAGACTGTGTGTAATGACAAGGCCACTGAGGTACCTCCTGAGTAGCCTGGTAAAGGTGGATTGTGTCCTTTCAGAGGTGAGGGCACACTGTGCTGAGAGGCTGTTGAAATAGATACTTGAACAGAACACATTAGCCAAACCTCTAACAGCAAAATATTTACCAGTTGCTGATTGGATAGGGTCCGTATTTACAATACTGGGTGTAGGCGCCTTAAGTTTGCTGTGTTCCGCTGTGAGGCACCATTCATTCTTTCCAGGTTTAAGACCAGGCCAAAATGGGATGTTAATGGGGAAGCAGTAAAAATAATCACCCTTTCACTCACTAGGTCATATATAACATGTACATTTAAATCCTTGAAGAGCCTGGTTTAATTTATATAGGGTGATATGAATTATTTTAACTTGGGGAAAGGGGATACTGAGATACTGACGAGTCGTAGCAAGGAGGAGGTAGAGCACAAGATGGCATCCGCCAGCCCACGTCTCCTGAGGGCACCTCCATAGACCTCTAAAATGTGTGCCAAATCTGAAGCTTACAACTCAGGCCAAAGCTTTAGGACTAGCAAAGAGGCCTCTTTCACGAAAAGACTAGGGGTGCATTTCAGTCAGCTGTCTGTGCAGTGCCGTGGGGGTGGTAGCCTGCCAAAAACCATCTCTCCGATTGTTACAGTTCCATGGGACCCAGGAACACAAGTCCCCCGGCTACCAGAGCCAGGTGATCAAAGGGCATTGCCCTGAGGGGCAGCTGCAAAAACTGGGGCACCAGACACGAGGAAAACCTACCCTCCAGGATATACTGACATTCTGGAGTGCAACAGAGAGAGAGAGCACAAGATGGCACACTCCTGCCCCTGTCCCTGGAGAGTGCGCCAGCAGGCCCCCGGATGGGGGTTAAAGACCTGCCCCTCGGACCAACACTTTAAGATTAGCAAATGAACCTCTTTCACATAAAGTCTGACACCTCTGCGTTGGCTACTCTTTTCCTGGGCCCTGGAGCAGACTGGTTATTCTTTTCCTGGGCCCTGAGGGAGGGGAGTCTGAGCACGAGTGTCCTTTAAGAGCCATTTCTTCGTTTGCTATAGCCTTGTGGGTTTTGTGAACACAAGCCCTGTTGGTTTTTAAAGCTAGATGTTTTGGGGGTTTGTCTCCCAGGTGCAGGTCTTAAAAGCCAGGGTGCCCGATGTGGGGTTCCAACCCTCTGCTCCTCAGGAAGAAGCTCCAAGTTTTAAGTTCCTCCTGGACTGTGGTTGCCATGCCAGGGGAGTGGGTTATGGCAAGAATGTGTCTCGACTTCACCTACCTGCTTCCATGTGCTTTTTTTTTTTTTTTTCATTTGCCTGACGTGTAGGAGTTGCTTAGCTAGTTTTGGGGTTTTTTTCCAGAGGAAATTGTTCCATATGTAACTGTAGATTCAAGGTGTCTGTGGGAAGAGGTGAGTTCAGGATCTTCCTACTTCACCACCTTCGATACATTTTGACTTTTGCTTAAAACTCTTGTACCTAGGAACTGGAATGTCTTGACTGTCTTTCATAACCAAGATGGTAAGATCCCCGGGGCCAGATGCCATCTTCTCTGGGTGCTCTTTTCTTTCTCCCTAGTACCTGGGTCACCTCCAGACCTGGTGAACCCTCTGCAAATGCTAATCATTTCAGGGCAGCCTCTATTCAGCTCAGCTCAGAGGCAAAAAAAAAAAAAAAAAAAAAAGACACCCACTTGGAATGAAGATGGAAAGTAATATACACAGGAATCCAGGTTTATATCACTCTTGACATTGGAATGCAGTGTATTTCTATTTTTTATAGCTCCATCTTTTTTTCTGTAACTGAGATAGCAATGTTACATTCCATACAGTGATTGAAGATTACAGAACTCCCCAAATTGGTTAACTGGTAGTTGGATATTTTCATCTTTAACTAATGAAGCACCATCAACCCATCTCCTAAAGTGTCGGAGAGCCCAAATAGTTAAATCGAGCTTGTGTTCTCTTATAAAAGGAATATCTGAAACACCAACCAATAGCTGTGACAAAATACCTGTCGTTCCAACCTTTGGAAGCTTTCAGAAATAATTTAGCAGACGTTCAAAAAATCATTTGGTAAATTGTCATTTGCTTGCATATTTTGTTCCTCAAATAGTTCTTCCTTTCCATTTAGAGAAAGAAGGAGGGGGAGGACATGAAGAAGAAAAAAATGTATAAGTCATATAATTTTTCTTCCCACCTATTTTTCCTGCTTTTAAAATCACCTGATACTTCAGTGGAGGTGTCTCTAAGCAGAATTAATCTTGTCTTTGTAGATCTGGAAATTTAAGGATTCCCAATGTTTACAATTGCGAATTCCCGGTGTTTGGAGGGGTGAGTGGACTAGGAAAGGGAAGTTCAATACACTAGCTGTATCTCACCTCTCTTACTTCAAAAAAACAAAAACAAAAAACCTCTATTTCTATCTTCCCTGTTTTAGGATTAGGAGAGTCGTCCTTTCTTCCTGACCTTGCAATATTCTTTTTTTTTTTTTTTAAAGATTATTTATTTGAGAGAGCGAGAATGAGAGAGAGAGAGAGAGTACATGAGAGGGGGGAGGGTCAGAGGGAGAAGCAGGCTCCTTGCTGAGCAGGGAGCCCGATGTGGGACTCGATCCCGGGACTCCGGGATCATGACCTGAGCCGAAGGCAGTCGCTTAACCAACTGAGCCACCCAGGCACCCGACCTTGCAATATTCTATGTTGAAAAGTATGAATGAGCCTTTCCCAGTACAAAGGCCCCACCTTAGTTGATCCAGAATACGTACAAGTATCTGCAGGGGGTAGTAATGTCAAGGAAAATGAAAATGCCACAAAAGAAATGTAAAGGGGGATATTCATCTCTCAACTTTCAAAATCTGATTGTGCACACATTCTAAATCACTAGCTAGTACGTTTGGTGAGTAGCAGACTTCTAAGTGTCCCTAGGGATAAGGGTAGCACTATCAGAAACTAACCACAAGTTAACCCTATCCTTATACAGTTTGTTTATAGTTTTTTTTTTTTTTTGAGAGAGAGAGAACAACAGAGAGAGAGAGAGTGCAAATGGGTGGGGAAGGGCAGAGGGAGAAAGAGAGAGAGAATCTTAAGCAGGCTCCATACCCAGCGAGGAGGAGCTTGACACAGGGCTGGATCTCACAACCTTGAGATCCTGACCTGAGCTGAAATCAAGAATCGGATGCTTAGTCGACTGAGCCACCCAGATACCCCAAGTCTGTTTATACTTTTAATAATCTTTTTGTTATTTTATTTTTAAAATAATTACAGTAGAATAAGAGAACATAGTCTATATGGTCATTTTTTTAAAATTCAGACTTGATTTAAGACTGAGAAATTGTTTTACTTTCACAAAAATGTTGTCATATGCTTGAGAAGGATCTAGACTCTAAAATTGCTAGAATGGGGTAACATATGTCTTTTAAACCAATTTGTTGATTAAGTTTATCAAACCTTCCAAAACTTTATTATTTTGTTCACTTCACCTATCAATTAGTGAAATAGACGTGTTAGAGAAATTTTTATCATGCTGGATTTCCCATCTATACATGAAATACTGTCAATTTTTTTCTTATGTGTTTGAGACTAGATAATGGCATTCACCTAGGTTTTAGAATTTCATATCATCCTGGTGAAGTTAAACTTTTTTCATCATGCTGCCACTGTTTCCCCCTAAATTGTATATGCGATCAGTATGTATATTTGATCTTCGCAGCAACAATTTTATTAATTGACTACATGGAGCACTGGGTGTTACATGCAAACGATGAATCATGGAACACTGCATGAAAAACTAATGATATACTGAAAGGTGACTAACATGACATAATAAAGTAAATAAATAAATAAATAAATAAAATTGACTCAAAAGAAAGAAAATAGACAATATATTTTTAAGTTGTTTTTTTCTTGGTGTATTTTTCCTAATCTTTTATTTTCAACATTTCTGTGTTTTTATATCTGAGTTTACTTTTTATAAAATCATATAGCTGTATCTTTAAAAAGTCAATATTAGAGTATCTTTTTTTTTTAAGATTTTATTTATTTGACAGAGAGAGAGACAGCGAGAGAGGGAACACAAGCAGGGGGAGTGGGAGAGGGAGAAGCAGGCTTCCCGCTGAGCGGGGAGCCTGATGCGGGGCTCGATCCCAGGACCCTGAGATCATGACCTGAGCCGAAGGCAGACGCTTAACGACTGAGCCACCCAAGCGCCCCGAGTACCTGTCTTTTAATTGGTGATTTAGGTTACTTTACATTTATTGCAATTACTTATTTATTTGAATGATTTCTCCTATCTTTTTTCCCTGCTTTCTATGTATCCCTATTTTTTCTCTACTTCCTTTAACCTTTTTTTTCCCCCCCCAGTGGCTCCACGCTAAGCCCAGCACGGGGCTTGAAATCACAACACTGAGATCAAGATCCTAGTGGAGATCAAGAGTCAGATGCTTAACCAACTGAGCCACCCAGGTGCTCCTTACCCTTCTTTTACTGCATTCTTTTTGGCTGGGAAATGTTTTTCCCTATTTTCCTGGAAGTTACATACTTAGTGCTTTTTTTTTTTTTTAAATGCAACCTTTAAAAAAGAAAAAAGTTAATTAAAAAAAAAAATTCTGATTGTACAGGCAAAAAAGTCTTGCAATCCAAGCAGCTGTCTTGTAGATTCCCTCTCTCTCTTCATCCTGTAGTGTATTAAGGGCCAGGGTAGCACAGAGTTCTACGGAGGGAAAGAAAGAGTTCTACACGAAGGAGAAAGATCTGCATTTTTCTGGCCCCAGGGGATTATGACAAGGAGACCAATGGTATTTACTAAACAAATAGCCAAATTGTGAGTCCCAATTAGTGTATTAAAATAGTGAGGGCACTGCCCCCTGAGGGCAGGGGCCCTTCTTTCTCCTTACTCCCCACTTAGTACTCTGGAGAGCAGTATCTCCGGCTGTCCCTGCGTTAGCCCGGGGTACTGCCTTATCAGTTTAGCTGTGCAAACTGAACTCCTAGGGTTTGGCTTTCCAGAGTTACCCTCTTTTTGACTGGCTTAGATATTAGATTAAGAGTCATTTGGGGCACCTGCGTGGCTCAGCCGTTAAACGTCTGCCTTCGCCTCAGGTCATAATCCCGGGGTCCTGGGATCGAGCCCCGCATCGGGCTCCCTGCTCCGCGGGAAGCCTGCTTCTCCCTCTCCCGCTCCCCCTGCTTGTGCTCCCTCTCTCGCTGTGTCTCTCTCTGTCAAATAAATAAATAAAATCTAAAAAAAAAAAAATTGTCAGTGGCACTGCCCGTGGACCCTCCAAAGCAGGAAAAGGTGACCCAGCAGAACAGGCTGGGTCTGAACCACTGGGCTAGTTGGCTCAATGGAGGACGTGGAGAGAACGAGAAGTAAACAACTAGTGCAAATTGAGGTGACTTTGACGTTATCAAGAATGGCAGCCGCTGGGGTGCCTGGGTGGCTCAGTCGTTAAGCGTCTGCCTTCAGCTCAGGTCATGATCTCAGGGTCCTGGGATCGAGCCCCGCATCGGGCTCCCTGCTCCGCGGGAAGCCTGCTTCTCCCTCTGCCTCCTCTCTCACTTGCTCTCTCTTTCTCTTGCTCTCTCTCTGTCGAATAAATAAAGAAAATTTAAAAAAAAGAAAAAAGAAAGAAAGAATGGCAGCAGCTCTGAAAAAGCCAAGAGAGCGAGATGGGGATCGTCAAATACACTAGTCCCATCTTCAACCCTGAGTGACAGCACATCAGTGTAGGGGGGCAAGGGATATTAGCACAGAGAACGGAGGTCAAGGACCTGATATGCGAGGACCTGATATGCGAGACTGACATTCCCTCTGCCCTGATGCTACCTAAGCCATATCCCTCCCCCATAAAACCGCGCTTCAACCCAGGAGAGAAGCAGGGAGGAGGGGAAGCTGCCCTAGAAACTAAGCTGTTTCACCAAGAGAATCTGAACATTTTCTAAAGAGACTGTTTAATTTTAGATCAGACTAAGGTTTAAACTGGATTGAACATTAATTTTAACCCCCACCAACCAGAGGGTGGGGAACTCCAGAAGAAGGCCAGATTAGTTATAGATAAAATAAATAAGTTGCATTTTCTCTGCACAATGAAGTTTTAGTGTGAGGTAAAATTTTTAATATTGCTTTTGAAACCTGAAGAGGATGGAAACGCTAGATGTAAACCATGCCTCTCAGTGATTTTCAGATGGTTATTTTTGTGTCAAAGCAGGACAAAAATGCTGAAAGAGGGGAGAAATTATAGGGGAGTTCAATTCCAGTTACACTGATCCCTGATTCCTGTACAAATCTGAGTGAATCCCTGGTTCTTAGCAAATGGTGTTGAGAATATACAAATTTAAGAAAGATTTCCACAGATGCACTGGTACCCAGATGCTTGCATGATGTTACCTTCCTGGTTTGGAGTAATAATAAAGGGAAGAGAGTACAAACTAGACCAATGTATATGATACATCAATATCATTACATATGGGGTAAAAGAATAAGTAAAAACAATATATATAATTAGGGTCTAAACATATTAACACTTGGATGGAGGTGTGAGTAATAGATTTCGTGACATGGGGCGCCTGGGTTGCTCAGTTGATTAAGCGTCTGCCTTCGGCTCAGGTCTTGATCCCAGAGTCCTGGGATCAAGCCCTGCATCGGGCTTCCTGCTCAGTGGGGAGCCTGCTTCTCCCTCTCTCTCTGCCTGCCGCTCCCCCTGCTTGTGCTCTCTCTCTCTCTGTGCAATAAATAAATGAAATCTTTTTAAAAAATGGATTTTGTGACTGTTACAAACCATTTTATTTACTCAATGCAGATTATTGCAAAAAATAATAAGAATATCATGTGGATTGAAAAGTAGGAAAAAACCCAACTTGCAAAAATGTTACTGTTATTAATAACCCACTTTTATATCATACTTTATAGTTTATAAAGCTCCTTCATATTCATTTAGAAGTCATAATTGATTTTAAATATGCAAATGAAAAAAGATTATTAACTAAAGCATTTCAAATGAATTTATGTGAAATATATTGAAAAGATAGGTCCAATATTTAAATGTCACATAAATCCAACTGTATTTCTAGAATTAATTGATTCAAGTGAAACTGATTATGAATTTCTTATTCCTATATACAATATTTTCTCTTTTTATATATTGGTTCTTCTCAGAAAAATGAAGCTCAGAGATTTTTTTCTCACACACTTCTCCCATTAAAGTCATAACAAAAAATATATATGTTGTATTCTCTGTCAGTTAATTTGAGATTTGGGGTCTCTGACATGTTTAGGTTTATACCCTTGAGGGAGGCAGTTACCTAAGCAAGATGTAGTTTCCTTATTGCAAATTGAGAAGGTTGGGTTAGCTTCTAAGACTATTTCCAACTCCGACATCCTAAATTCTATGAAATATTCAATATAGTCTTTGTACCATAAGTACATCCACAACTTCTCATCACTGACACGTCTCCTCTAATTTCTCAGTTATCACTATCTGGGAGAGCTTACCCACATGCTCAATGAATATGCTTTCAACCAAGTGGAAAACAAAACAAAGCCTGGAAGTACTCTCTGGATTCTAATTCTTCAGTTTTCATCCACGTACTAAATATGATTTCATTCAAATGTCACTGAACACCGAAGACCATCTGTCTTTCAAAAACAAAGCAAAATGACTGATGCTGTAGAGATTGCAGAAGGGCATAATTGGGGGAGCAGGCTTAAAATGGAGTACTGTTTCCAGTTTTCTCAACCTGGATCGTTGAGAGAAATGGGCTGCTTCATCCATCCTCTGGTTTCTCCATTTGTATAATCAAATTCTGTATCCGGACCTTCAACTGGTTTTTTTTTTATAGTCTATGCTCTATACCAAATGCTTATTGTAAGAAATTTTGGAAGTCTAACAGCTTTTAAAAATCACTTTTTTATTGTGTCTGAAGCATGTAATTTGAACTCATTGGTTTTAAAATAGAGATATTTAAGGAACTTGACACAATAATGAAAAGCTATTGAATTTATCCACATCTTTAATGGGAAAACCAGTGCTTTTTTAAAGGAAAATACAATTCTGGAAAACCTTTATTTGGTCACATTACTACTACCATTTATAGGTGAGTCAACATTTGATAAACTGATTAAGAAGCAAATTTCTACCCAAATACTTGAGACTGAAGAAATAGGGAACTATATTCTCTTTGGATAAGCAAACAATTGATGAGGCTAAATAAAACCATGCTTTCCACCCCGCCCAGCTTCGTTGAGATATAATTGACATAAAACATTCTGTAAGTTTTGGATATACAACATGATGATTTGACCTACATATTTGTTACAAAATGATTACCATAGTAATGGTAGTTAACACATCCATTACCACATATACTTACATTGTGTGTGTGTGTGTGTGTGTGTGTGTGTGTGTTGAAAACGTCTAGGATTTATATTCTTAGCAACCTTCAAGTATACACTTTATTAACTATAGTCACCATGCTGTACCATAGATCCTCAGAATTTATTCATCTTATAACTGGAGGTTTGTACCCTTTGACCAACATCTCCCCATTTTCCCTATCCCTCAGTCCCTGGCAACCATCATTCTGCTTTCTGTTTCTGTAAGTTCTTCTGTTTGTTTTAGATTCCACATATAAGTGAGATCATGCAGGATTTGCCTTTCTCTGTCTGACTTGTTTCACTTAGCATAATGTCCTCCAGGTTCATCCATGTTGTTGTAACGGCAGAATTTCCTTCTTTCTCCTGGCTGAATAATATTCGTATATATTCATACACAATATCCATATATATATCACATCTTCTTATCCATCCATTGACAGACACTTAGGTTGTTACCACATCTTGGCTATTATAAATAATGCTGCAATGAACATGGGAGGGTAGATACCTCTTCAAGACCCTGATTTCATGTCCTTTGGGTATATACCCAGCAGTGAGATTGTCAGATCATATGGTAGTTCTATTTTTCGTTTATTGAGGAGTCTCCAAACCGTTTTCCATAATGGCTGAGCCAATTTACATTCCCACCACCAGTGCACAAGAGTTCACTTTTCTCCACATCCTCCCCAGCACTTGTTATCTCTTATCTGCTTGATAATAGTCATCCTAACAGGTGTGAGATGATACCTCATTATGGCTTTGCTTTGCATTTCCCTGATGACCAGGGATGTTGAGCACCTTTTCATGTATCTGCTGGCCATTTGTATGTCTTCTTTGGCAAAACAGCTAGTTGGGTCCTTTGACCATTTTTAACTGAATAATTTGGTTTTTTGCTATTGAGTCATCTGAGTTCTTTATATATTTTGTATATTAAATCCTTATCAGATAACAGCTTGCAAATACCTTCTCCCATTTAGTAGGTTGTTGTTTTCTTTTGTTGATCATTTCTTTTGCCATGCAGAAGGTTTATAGTTATATTACCTCACTTGTTTATTTTTGCTTTTGTTGCTTGTACTTTTGATGTCATATCCAAAAAAATCATTGCCAAGACTAATGTCAAGGAGATTTCACCCTATGTTTTCTTCTAGGAGTTTTATGATTTTGGTTCTTACATTTAAGTTTTGTTTTTCTTTTTGTTTTTAATTTTATTTTATTATGTTATGTTAGTCACCATAGTTTTTGATGTAGTGATCCACGATTCATTGTTTTCGTATAACACCCAGTGCTCCATGCAGTACGTGCCCTCCTTAATACCCATCACCGGGCTAAACCATCCCCCCGCCCCCCTCCCCTCCAAAACCCTCAGTTTGTTTCTAATGCATTTCAAGTTAATATTTGTGAGTGGTCTAAAATTAGTGCCCAGTTTCATTCTTTTGCATGAGAGTATCCAGTTTTCCAACACTGTTTATGGAAGAGACTGTCTTTTCCCCATTGAACATTCTTGGCTCCTTTGTTGACCATTAGTTGACCATATACACATTGGTTTCTTTCTGGCCTCACAATTCTGTTCCATTTGTCTATGTGTCTCTTTTTATGCCAGTGCCATCCTGTTTTGATTATTATAGCTTTGTAATATACTTTGAGATCAGGAAGTATGATGCCTCCAGCTTTGTTATTCTTTCTCAAGATTGCCTTGGCCCTTCAGGGTCTTTTGTGGTTCCATACAAATTTTGGAATTTTTTTTCTATTTCTGTAAAAAAAATGCCATGGAATCTTTTTAAAAAGAATTTTTTTTATTTGACTATAGTTAACACACAATGTTACACTGGTTTCAGGTGTATGACCTAGCGATTCAACATCCCTATACATTATGCTCTGCTCACCCCAAGTGTAGCTACTGTCTGTCACCATACAGCACTATTATAGGATCATTGACTATATTCCCTATGCTGTACCTTTTATTTCCATGATGTATTTATTCCATAATTGGAAGATTGTATCTCCCACTCCCCTTCACACATGTTGCGCATCCTCCATCCCCCTCCCCTCTGGCAACTATCAGTTTGTTCTCTGTATTTATAGGTCTGATTCTGCTTTTTGTTTGTTTAATCATTTGTTTTGTTTTTAAGATTCTACATGTAAGCAAAATCATATGGTATTTATCTTTCGCTCTGACTTATTTCACTTAGTATAATACCCTCTAGGTCCAACCATGTTGTCACAAATGGCAAGAGCTCATCCTTTCTTGTGGCTGAGTAATATTCCATTAGATATATACAATGGAATACTATATGTATATATACATATAATGTATATACTATACACACCACATCTTCTTTATCCATTCACCTATCAATGGACACTTAGATTGCTTCCATATCTTGGTTATTGTAAATAATGCTGCAATAAACACAGTGGTGCATATATCTTTTTGAATTAATGTTTTTGTTTTCTTTGGGTCAATACCTAGGAGTGGAATTGAACCAAATGGTAGTTCTATTTTTAATTTTAGGGAGAACTATATTACTGTTTTCCACAGTGGCTGTAGTAATTTACATTCCCACCAACAGTGCAAGAGGGTTCTCTTTTCTCCATATCCTTGCCAACACTTATTGTTTCTTGTCTTTATTATTGTAGCCATTCTGACAGGTGTAAGGTGATATCTCATTGTGGTTTTGATTTGCATTTCCCTGATGTTTAGTGATACATAAACAATCAATTCTATTTACTAGGGTCAGGGGAGTAGAAAGAAAGTCAAGACTCTTTCCCCATATTAGAGTTAAAATAAAATGTCAATCACATCTCAATTATTTGGGTTGATTGGCTGAATCGGATGGGAGAAGAGACAGAGGCAATGTTCACCACACAAGGATGATAACTAATTAGACAATGGCTGGTCATCAGTCCCCCTTTCCTGTCCTCCTCCTTCAGGCTGAGCAAGTAAGCACATGAACCAGGGGAGCAGGGGGATAAGAAAGAGAGAAAAAAATTTTAAGTCCAGGAAATAATAAAGAAAAACCAGCATTATATTTTATTTAAAAAACTAACAGAGTAGGAATTAAAGTGCTATGGAAAAAGAATGAAAACCAAACTGTGAGGATAATTTGAAAGAATTGATTTCTTCTGCCTGGGGAAATCAAAGAAGATCTCACAGAACAAATTGCATATGACCTTGACCTAGAAGGATGGGTGGGAATAAGCATTTGGAGATTGAGGAGGGAATGGAAGGCATGTGAAGTGGGAATAACATGGTATGCAGAGACATGGGAAAACACGGAGTGTATTCAAGTGATCTGTTCATCCTGTCTAGAGTTTGAGATGGTGAATGAATGAGAGAGAGTGAGAGAGATATGTAGGAGATAAAGGCTGTTGTAGTGGTTTAAAGCAAGATTGTGGTGAGTTCGGAGGGAAGACACAGAGATTAAAGCTGGTCCTGAAAGCAGTGGAGAGCTAGTGAGAGTATTTGAGCAGAAAAAATGACATAACTTCACCATCAGTAGCTTATAGAAGGAAAATAAGATTGGAGGGAGAGATAGTAGAAACAGAACTAGGAGTATATAGTCACGGTTGGTGGAAGCAGAGAGGGGAACATGAAATATGCCATTCTGTCCTGAATGGAAGTCTCTCCCCCAATCTGCCAACTGTCTTCTTCTCAGTTCATCTGACTTCTTCCTTTCACTTGATTATAATTTTCCTGATGGCATTTTTATGTTGGTGGATTCAGGGAGATGGGACCAATATTCTTTTCCTGCAAAACGTGCTGCCTCATATCTAGAGAATTTCACAGCCCTCCTCGCCTTCCACATTCTTCATACTTACACTTTCCGAGATTTGCAACTACTATAGCAGTTCGGTGTCTGAGAGGGAACTAAAGGGCAGAAGCTAAAGGGATCCTGAGAAATGACTTGGTAATTCTTTGTATGCTAAGGTGAGTTGATGCAGGGAAATTGACTAATCTCAAAGAAAAAGAAAATGTATGTCCAACTTTCCAGCCTGTGCCTATCACGACAGCAGTAGAACAGGATCCTTATAGAATATCAAGGGGCTCTTTGCTCCCCTAAAACACCTATGCACCTCAGAAGGCAACTTCAAGGAGAAATGAGCTGCTCTGGAAACACCTGGACAAGGCCCACTACTACCTGGGAAATCATTGCTATTGTATCATTGACAGGAAAATTGTCAAATAATTTTTGAATAAATTATTTTTCTCCTTTCATGCATGCATTCAGATCAGCAATATAGTTTGATTTCTTGCAGGGAAGGGATAGAAAACGATTTGCTCAGCGAGGTAAGTTCAAAGAGACATCGCACACATGTATTAAAATGGCAAAACAAAACAACGGCGCCTAGGTGGCTCAGTCGGTTAAGCATCTGCCTTCGGCTCAGGTCATGATCCCAGGCTCCTGGGATGGAGTCCCACATTGGGCTTTCTGCTCAGCGGGGAGCCGGCTTCTCCCTCTCCCACTCCCCCTGCTTGTGTTCCCTCTCTCGCTGTCTCTCTCTGTGTCAAAAAATAAATAAAATCTTGAAAAAAAAAACAAAACAAAAAAACCCTACCAAAACCTGACAATACCAATTGCTGGCAAGGATGCCGAGTAACAAGGACTCATTCATTCATTGTTGGTGGGAATGAAGAATGGTACAGCTACTTTTGAAGACAATTTGGAAGTTCCTTATAAAGCTGAACATAGTCTTTACCATGCAATCTGACAATTATACTCCAGATATTTACTCAACTGAGTTGAAAACTTATGCCCACAAACACCGGTACAGAAATGTTTATAGCAGCCTTATTAATAGTCACCAAAAACAAGAAGCAACCAAGATCCTTCAACAGGTGAATGGATAAACAAACTAGGGTACATCCATAAGGTGGGCTACATTTACTAAAAAACAAGAAACAAAAAAACAACCTCTCAAGCCATAGATGAATCTTAAACAGGCATTCTTAAATGGTAGAAAGCAGTCTGAAAAGGCTATATACTACATAATTCCATTCATATGACATTTCGGAAAAGGCAAAACTATAGAGACAGTAGATATATCAGTGATTGTCGGTGATTTGGGGGGAGGGTAATAAGCAGGTGAAGCAGAAGGGATTTTTTAGGGCACCAAAACTATTCCATATGATACTGCAATGGTGGATACATGACATAATGCATTTGCCAAATCCCATAAAACTTGACAGTACAAAGAGTAAACCTTAAAGAACACAAATTGTTAAGTCTATTAGGAAGTCAGAGGATCTCAGAATGAAATACAGAATGTAACATAAGATTTTAACCATATTAAAAAGGCATGAAATGACCTCACTGAGGGGGTAGGAGAATAATATGCTGACTTAAATAACTGAAAATAAATGGACTGTAGGAATTAAGTCAAAAGGAACTGGACTCTACTTGATAAAGGTATTTCCCAGGGCGGTGAGGGTTAACGGTTTGAAACCACTATTCCTGTATACCGGAAATGGACCATTAACTAAATGGATGGCAGATGGGAGGAGCAAGGTCTCTTGCTGTTGGAGTTGTGGGGTTATAAGTAAGCAAGGGAAGGGGGCTAGCAGAATCCACCTAGTAATGGATTAGAGTTGGAGACATCAGTAAAAACTCATATTTGCCGGGGCGCCTGGGTGGCTCAGTTGGTTAAGCGACTGCCTTCGGCTCAGGTCATGATCCTGGAGTCCCTGGATCGAGTCCCGCATCGG
>NC_058419.1:31734601-31925436 GCF_002201575.2 Neomonachus schauinslandi | reverse complement strand
ACAGAATGGGAGAAGATATTTGCAAATGACATATCAGATAAAGGGCTAGTATCCAAAATCTATAAAGAACTCATCAAACTCAACACCCAAAGAACAAAGAATCCAATCAAGAAATGGGCAGAAGACATGAACAGACATTTTTCCAAAGAAGACATCCAAATGGCCAACAGACACATGAAAAAGTGCTCAATATCGCTCGGCATCAGGGAAATCCAAATCAAAACCTCAATGAGATACCACCTCACACCAGTCAGAATGGCTAAAATTAACAAGTCAGGAAATGACAGATGTTGGCGGGGATGCGGAGAAAGGGGAACCCTCCTACACTGTTGGTGGGAATGCAAGCTGGTGCAGCCACTCTGGAAAACTGTATGGAGGTTCCTCAAAAAGTTGAAAATAGAGCTACCATATGATCCAGCAATTGCACTACTGGGTATTTACCCCAAAGATACAAAAGTAGGGATCCGAAGGGGTACGTGCACCCCGATGTTTATAGCAGCAATGTTCACAATAGCCAAACTGTGGAAAGAGCCAAGATGTCCATCAACAGATGAATGGATAAAGAAGATGTGGTATATATATACAATGGAATATTATGCAGCCATCAAAAGGAATGAGATCTTGCCATTTGCAACGACGTGGATGGAACTGGAGGGTATTATGTTGAGTGAAATAAGTCAAACAGAGAAAGACATGTATCATATGATCTCACTGATATGAGGAATTTTTAATCTCAGGAAACAAACTGAGGGTTGCTGGAGTGGGGGGTGGGGTGGGAAGGATGGGGTGACTGGGTGATAGACACTGGGGAGGGTATGTGCTCTGGTAAGCGCTGTGAATTGTGCAAGACTGTTGAATCTCAGATCTGTACCTCTGAAACAAATAATGCAATATATGTTAAGAAAAAAAAAGAAGAAGAAGAAGAAGAAGGTAGCGGGAGGGGAAGAATGAAGCAGAGGAAATCGGAGGGGTAGACGAACCATGAGAGACGATGGACTCTGAAAAACAAACAGGGTTCTAGAGGGGAGGGGGGTGGGAGGATGGGTTAGCCTGGTGGTGGGTATTGAGGAGGGCACATTCTGCATGGAGCACTGGGTGTTATGCACAAACAATGAATCATGGAACACTTCATCTAAAACTAATGATGTAATGTATGGGGATTAACATAAGAATAAAAAACAAAAACAAAAACAAAATGATCGACTAGGCAGAAATCTGCCACAATTCCAGCATCTAGAGGAGCATCAACTGAAATTAGAAACCTGTATCATATACTGAAGCTAAACACAAATGAAGCATATACAGCCATACCTACTTCTGCCTCTTTAGTCCCCATGTGGAAGGGCTTCATCACGATGCAAGGTACCATGCTTGCAACCAAACAGAACAAGCTGAACAAGCATGAGTCATAGTAAAATACTAATTCTACTGCTACTAATTAACAGGGTGGTGGTTAACCATGAGGCTCACAGGCTTCTGTTTCCTGTGAAGAGTAGCTAAGTTTCAGCCTAGGGCCCCTAGATGTAGGCCAGCCAAAATTTTCAACCTGATTGCTAGAATTTAGAACCCCTTCACCCAAGACCTGGGCAAAGAAACAGGAAAACAGATGGCTTGGAGAACCACAGCTCCAGATTTCTTATCCCTCAATTCAAAGATCTATTCTAGGATCTAATTTTGAGTTCTATCTTCCTATACAGCTCTCTTGGCAATTGCAGAATAAACAGGAAAAAAAGGGGGGGGCGGGGAGGCAATTTGCCAGTTGTTATTCTCCAAGACCGATGGAGTGCCAACAGGCACATTCAAGCAAAGGGAGGGGGAAAGCTACCCCCAAGTCAACTCAAACAATGCTACACATATCTCAGTGTTACAGCATTGGTCCTGGGATTCCTAGTATTGCTCAGCTACAAGCAGTTTTGCTAGTGTTGTAGCGAACGCTGCCTGTGGACTGTAGTTTTTGCAAATATTTATGTTGCATAGGCAACATAGAAGTTTCCATAGCAACCCAGCTGGTCTTGAGAAATAAGGAAACATCAGTGTAGCCTTATGGAAGGCACTGGCTCTTGGCATAGAAGCCAAAAGTGTGATTCAAGCTGGGATTATAACCCAGGTGTATTGACCCGCTTCCTAGAATTTTCTAGTATGCCCCCCACTGTTTCATGAATTGGTAACCTGGTATGTGATTTCTTCCAAAATCTGTATTCTGAAAGGGTAAGGAATGTTGCTATTACTAGCTACTTCTTTCTTTCCTTTTTTTTTTTTTTTAAAGATTTTAAGTCATATCACCACCCAACATGGGGCTCGAACGCATGACCCCAAGAACAAGAGTCACGTGCTCCACCGGCTGAGGCAGCCAGATGCCCCTGAACTACTTCTTTCTAAGCGGGAAGGGAGCGTGGAAGTGTCGGTCAACCGCTATTTCTCATGGTAGAGGTAGTCCAGTGGTGAGTGAATCTAGGGGTCTCACAAGAGATGACAAGAAAGAGCGCATAGGGGAGTACATGCCCTACAGCTGGGCAAAAGTATCAGTCATTTACACCTTTGGGGTTGTCTTCTTTGGCCACACACCTTGTCTGCATAAACAACACAGCTAACTACCTACAGACTTGGACTCCAAACCCAAGAATAGCCATCCCACTGAATGATCAGTAGCCAATGATCTTTCTCTCTCAGAAATTTGAACTAAGGACAGAGACTGCCCATCCCTGCCCTCCCTCTCAAAAAGAAAAAAGAAAGAAAGAAAGAAAGAAAGCCAAGATTTCGTTGTCTGCAAACCAAAGAGACTTGCCTAAGACAATGAGAATAGAAATATAAAAACTTCAAAGGCAACTAGGCAATTGAGAGTTGCCTTAGATTGATGAGGTGGGTGTGGTTAGCAGCTATGCTAATCAGAAGAAGTAGAGGTTTTAGTTTCAACAGAAACAAGCAGGAAACTGATGTCCCAAACCCGGAAGAGGCCAGGATAGCTGGAAAGCCAGAATTAGGGGTTTACAAAATAAGTAGGCAAGAAGGAGGATCACCAGGGATTCTATAGGAAGACGTCCTTGCGCTGCTTACCACTTGCAAAGAACATACAAATGTTCCTAACTGATGGAAGATCCTTCGGATCACAAATAGGTGGTCTGGAGGTAGAACTGCTGAACTCCCATGGGAGCTTGGTTCACCTGAGAACAGACCACATGGCAGCCCTAGGGAACTACAATGGAAAGTACACAGGGCTCCAGTACGACAGAAGAGTAAAAGTAATAACAACTAACGGTGACAGAGCATCTACTATGTGTTTTTATTTTTTTAAGATTTTACGTATTTATTTGAGAGAGTGAGCGAGTGAGAGAGACAGCAGAGCAAGAGAGAAAGAGTGAGTGAGCACGATCAGGGAGAGCAGCAGAGAGAGAGGGCTGAGCGGGGAGCCCGACACGGGGCTGGAACCCAGGACTCTGGGATCCTGACCTGAGCCAAAGGCAGACGCTTAACCAAATGAGCCACCCCGGCGCCCCTACTATGTGTTTGTACACTGTTCTAAGAGCTTCACACATATGAACACATTCAATCTTCACAACAAGGCACTATTGGTATTATTATACCCCATTTTATAGGTATAGAGAAGTTAAGTAGCTTGTCTAAGTTTGCAGACTTGCACTAAACTGCCTCTCTATTACGACTAGTTCTTAGGGGCCCCTGGGTGGCTCAGTCGGTTGAGTGTCCGACTCTTGATTTCGGCTCAGGTCATGATCTCAGGGTTGTGAGATGGAATCCTGCCTCGGGTTCTGGGTTGGGAGTGAAGCCTGCTTAGGATTCTCTCTCCCACCTTATTATATAAGATAATAAATTTATATAAATACATATATAGGTTTATAGTGGTTTAAGCCACACGTTTGTGATAACTTGTCACAACAGCCATAAAAAATTCATACAACGCCCAAATTAAGTCTTGCTATCCTTTTTTTTTTTAAGATTTTATTTATTTATTTGTCAGAGAGATAGAGAGCACAAGTAGGCAGAGCGGCAGGCAGAGGGAGAGGGAGAAGCAGGCTCTCCTCTGAGCAGGGAGCCCGACATGGGGCTCGATCCCAGGACCCTCGGACCATGGACCCAAGCCAAAGGCAGCCACTTAACCAACTGAGCCACCCAGGTGCCCCAAGTTTTGCTATCCTAAGGGAGTCCTACCCTTCGCCTTGTGATAATTATCTTAACTGCAGAGCTAAGCTTTCATTTCCATCAGGATCGCTTGAATATGGTCACAATGCAGGTTCCTGAACTCCCAATCCCAGATGGTCGGATCGAATTAGTCTTGCGGGTTGAGACTCCAAAATCTACACATCCTGACAAGTACCTACAGGTGATAATCCAGGGAGTAGAAGGACTACACTTTTTAGAAAGACTGATATTGTCAATGTACGTGGACCTTACAGAAACCTTGGCCCAACCTGTGTACTGGCTGTATGCACGGCCCCCACCCCTCTCCTATACTACTGCTTCCTTTCTGCTTGGAACTCCCCTGGTCTTTACCACTAGCATCCTCTAATGGATTAAACCAAGTCCCAAATCTACACACTCAGGTCTCTCTTGTCACTGGCTGTAAAATCGCTCCCAGGGAATGTTGTTCCCTGTCCTCTGTTTCCTACATCCCTCCCCCCTACATTTATCATGCACCTACAACTGACCAACGTCCAGCTATTTTCTCTCTTTTTCCTCCAGGTCTCATAACTGCAAAATCATTTCTTAAATATGGTTGCTATACATACATGGTTGGCATTCCTTGTTGTGACCGATCAAGCATCCAGTTGTGGGAACTTTCATCGTGGTTGGACAAGCCTACAACCCTTGAATAAATGTGTTCACCTGACTGTCCTTTGCCAAAAGCTTTGACATGAGATGCTATCAACATATCCTGTTCCACTTTGAAACAGGAATTCTCAAACATGACTGTGCAAAAGAATCACCAAAGAGCTACTTAAAAATGAAGGTTTGTGCCTATGTGCTCAGAAATTCTAAGTTAGAGGGGTGCCTGGGTGGCTTGGTTGGTTAAGTGTCTGACTCTTGGTTTTGGCTCAGGTCGTGATCTCAGAGTCATGAGATGGAGCACTGCACGGGGCTGTATGCTGGGCATGGAGGCTGCTTAAGATTCTCTGCCCATCCCTGCCCTCCCTCTCAAAAAGAAAAAAGAAAAGAAAGAAAGAAAGAAAGAAAGAAAGAGAGAGAGAGAGAGAGAGAGAGAGAGAGAAAGAAAGAAAGAAAGAAAGAAAGAAAGAAAGAAAGAAAGAAAGAAAGAAAGAAAGAAATTCTAAGAGGTAGTTCTCAAAAATTTGCATTTTTAAAAAAATTTTTCTAAAGATTTTATTGATTTGAGAGAGAGAGATAAGGAGAGACAGCACAAGTGGTGGGGAGAGGCAGAAGGAGAGGGAGAAGCAGACTCTGCACTGAGCAGGGAGCCTGATGCGGGGCTCGATCCCAGGACCCCAAGACCATGACTGGAGCTGAAGTCAGACACTTAACCGACTGAGCCACCCAGGCTCCCCCCAAATCTACATTTTATTTTTTTTATTTTTTTTATTTTTTTAAAGATTTTATTTATTTATTTGAGAGAGAGGGAATGAGAGAGAGAGAATACATGAGAGGGGATAGGGTCAGAGGACCAAGCAGACTCCCTGCCGAGCAGGGAGCCCGATGCGGGACTCGATCCAGGGACTCCAGGATCATGACCTGAGCCGAAGGCAGTCGCTTAACCAACTGAGCCACCCAGGCGCCCCCAAATCTACATTTTAAATAAGCACTCCAAGTGATGCTGATGAAGGTGGTCCACAGACCAGACTTTGAGAAGCACTGCCGTAGGGTGAGTTAATTAACTTTTATGAAACTAACATTGTATCCCTTGGATCAATTTAGGAATGGAAATACTGCAACCTTCGTGAGACCCTAAAATGTTTGCTTAAGACACTTCCCCCTTCCCTTGGTGCTCATTCAAATGTATTCATTATACAAGGCACCCAAATTATCTCACTGTGAATCCTGTCTCTCTCTAGACTTTAAAGATCATCATAACATCATTCTTTTAAATGTCACGAAGACACTTTTTCTTGGAATACGAGGCTTAATGAAGGGTAAAATACCACTTTTGAGATACATGATGCTTGGGAGGCTATTAAGTGGAGTAAACTCAGGATGAAATTCTAATATAGATAGGTCTAAAAGATATATTTTGTAATGTAAAACACAGGCCAACCACCGTTGTGACTAACTCCCATTACTGTCACCTCTACGGAGAAGAGTGGCATAAGGGGATTACAATAAGACGGGGGCAATGTTGTGTGTTTATAAAACTCCATTTGGCAGATTTTCGTCTGTGAAATGTCTCCTAATTTAATCAGTCTGAACATTTGCCATTTTCAGCACTCTGCATCTTGACTGATTGCCCAATCTGCCTCTTCCTCAATTGTTATCGAGCCATTTAGAGGAGGAAAATAGCATTAGCCTGCAAAAGAAATTACTCCCTGGAAAGGTCAAAGTAACACAATTTTTGTTCTATTTCAAAAGAAGAGATGGAAATTCTAAACGGCGCAGCCCTCGATCCCACCTCTACAAAGTACAAATGCTATTCTAAAAGTTGGTCTCTGATGCTCATCAAAGCCCATTAAAACGCATCAGATTGTACTTATTCAGTCAAATCCTTTCAGTGTATAAATTACTCTCAGGGGCTTGGAGAGGTTCAGTAACTCTTTGAGGCCCTGGTTGGTGAGTAAGTACATCACAGCAGTCATTTCTCAATCGACCCTGTGGCCTAAATGTGTTAATGCACTCCCCAGGGGACAGGCTGGCTTAATAGTCTAGTCATCTATTCCTAAAGGACTTAAAAATGGATGTCATTATGGTGACACTCTTCCTTTCAACACAGATCTTAAGCCTGCCACACGATATTACATTGAAGATATTCTAATTCTCAGGATGAAGCTTCTTAGGGCTAAGATTCACATGCTCTTACCAGCTCAGGCTCCCGGCCTCCATTAGGGCAAAAGAAACTCTCCAACAATGAAACAATTGGCATTTCAAACCTTCTCAACAGCTGATATTTCATCCTAATGAAATATCCTAGGGAAACAATTAGGATAGTTTAAGCATTTAAACAATATGGGAGTCGCAGGGCAAGTTTTAGAGTGGTCCTGAGTCTTACACAACCTTGGAAATTTGCTTCAGAGTGAAGCCTTTGTGGGTTGATACAGAGGGAGGAAATTCAAGTTGCTGGGGACCTAAGGATGAGAGACAAAAAGAGATACACCGGAAAGACTCCTCCCCAGGCCTTTCTATAAAAACACAGTCTTGTTTCATATATACTGGTTAACTGACTTCTATGTATAAATTGGAAAGCATATACATTAAAGCGAAAGTTGAAAAGGAAGACTCAAATAAAGTGCTTGGTACCTCAGGGGCCAATGGCAGACCACCCCAAGAGGCACCCACCCACAATGGCATATAGATTTTGAGCTGAAAACAATCAAGATCCAAAAGACTGAGGAAGAAGCTCTGATCGGCCCACAACTCCTCTCTCCCAACAACTGCCAACAAAGAATTTAGAATAAAGGCTCTAGAAAGAGAGCTATCACCATAGACAACTACATTATAAGAAGAACTGGAGGTGGGGCGCCTGGGTGGCTGAGTCGTTGAGCATCTGCCTTCAGCTCAGGTCACGATCCCGGGGTCCTGGGATCGAGCCCCGCATCGGACTCCCTGCTCTGCGGGAAGCCTGCTTCTCCCTCTCCTGCTCCCCCTGCTTGTGTTCCCTCTCTCGCTGTGTCTCTCTCTGTCAAATAAATAAATAAAATCTTTAAAAATAAATAAATAATTAAAAAAAAAAAAAAAGAACTGGAGGTGGTAGACAGGGAACAATTGAGAAAAGTCAGTTTGTTAAAATTCCTCTCTAGGTCCCATGTTTGCTTCTGTGTGGCCCAGCAAACATTTCCCCTTTTTCATCTTGCTGTGAGTTGCATTTCTGCTCTTTGAAGTCCCAGACCTCCTTCCCCCTTCTCCTTAGTTCGGGGTGACACATATCTCATTTGGCCTGTTTTGGGAATTTCCTGTGTGTGTGGATTTCCCATAGGTAGGAAATTTTACTTTCTACTGTTAATCTGTCTCATGTCAATTTAATTCGTGGTCTATCTAAAAGAACCTTGGACAGAGGAAAATTCCACCCCATCCCCACCCCACCTCCAGACATTACTAACCTAATGTAATTCCTAGCTCTTCAAACGTTGGCTTTTTCCCCCCCACCTACAGGGTGTCTCAAGTTCCTTGATACCATTTTGTCCTCAGCTACTATTTTGAGTACAAGTATTAGTTTTATATTCATTTATTTACACTCCCACATTATTCTTAAAAGGAGTTAAAGGACAGGTATTAATGATCTATTTTAAATCTTTGTTAAGTTACCTTGAGTATAAAAGACCTGAAGACAGTAGTATTTTCTTAACCCACACAGTTTCTTCCTTCCTGGGCCTCCAAACTTCTAACAATTGCCTGTCACCTCTGTCTCGAGCAGCTCTGAACCACCATTTAAAAAGTACACAAGCCTTTCCTCCTTCCACTTTTGTCTCCCCTAATTTTATTGTGTCTCTCATTTACTCATCAAGTCTATTCCCTTTGGACATAATCTGGTTTTTTTACAGAAACTACCCACAAAGAATTTCAAACAACGCGCCTCAAAACACATGAAGACTATTCATTGCCATGATTTTCACATAACCTTGGGGTTTTACTTTTATGTACGGGCACTCTCTGAACATTGAATCTATGTTTGTGTATCTTTCCTCCATGGCTGAAGCTGTTCACACAAAATAAACTGGCAAGCATAAAATGAAATGTATTACAGTTCATCATAAGAATGGTCAAATATACCTTATCTGCTACAGCATGGTTGAATTGTTTGCATCATTTAGACATGGTGTTAACTTTAAGAGAGTCCAGGAGATTACCAACAGCATATATTTGCATGCTATTTTACAATTCATAAGCCCTTTCACACACTGGGGCCCCATTTAAGCTAGGAAGGATTAGGGATCAGAGAAGTAAATTGATTTGCCAAAGATCACAAAGCTAATAAGTATCGGAATATGTAACTTTCACCTGGCATTTGGAAATGTGTGAATACACAGATTAGATGAGTACACAAGACAAGAATCCTTGAGAAAATCATAACCAAGGGCCTGGCATAGCACCATTGTCAATTTTCAATAAATATTAATGGACAATGGACCCAAACTCGTTTTGAGGACACTTGGTGTAGTAAAAGGCAGCCCATGAAGCTTTAACTCCCTGCCGAGACCATAGCCCCATTTGGAGTAGAGCACACTGAGATAATTTTTGCTGCATAAAGTTGACACGAGGCTCAAGTAAGGAAGAGGCCCCATCACCCTAGTCATTCAGTGGCTGGTTCCAAGGTCATAGGCAACTATACACAGCTTGGACACAGGAAGGCCGAATACCCGGGGCCTCTTTGAAACTCAGCCCAACAGAGAGCGCCCAAACCAGGGGATGTTTAACGAACTAGATTATAACTTCTGTTAGACAGGAAGTTAGGTACACACAGAGCTTAGGTTGTATTCCAAACAATTGTATCCTAAAATCTTGTGGGAGAACAAATGGCGTTTAGAAAAAATAAATGGGCCTTGAGGAGAATAGATGGGAAATATGACAGTTTTATGACAGTGTCTGGTTGGGCGATTTCGTATCCAGGTGCTGCTTTGTGCTAACTTCTCCTCTTCGGCCATAAGAGTTAGTCTTCTGCATTCGGGAAACTTCCAGGGATGGGGATTTATGCCATTTGAATTCTTTTTGGAGGCTTTGCTTTTAGGAAGATACAGGGAGTTAAGAAAAAACCTCTTCCTGCAGCTGTTGTTTCTTCAATGTCTTCAGCTGAAAATAATCCTTATGCCGCTGTGACATATTCTAGACCCCTTCGGCGCATAACCTTTTGTCCATTGGCACTACAGACCCCCTTATTAACTAAGGAGACTCTTTTAATTTTCTCTTCTCTGATGGAACCTTTTGGAAATCAGTTATTCCCTAGGATCCATAAACATTCATTGGTAGCTGGTCAAGGATACTCGAAGAGGAAAGAACATCTTTTACTATCTTGGACAAATTAGGGTCTACTTACCTTGTCTCTAAAAGTATCCTGATATTTAGAGCTCCTCTAAACACCTAAAATACTAGCATAACAAGTTTCAATGGGATATAACTGGGTGATAGATTGTAATACGTGTGTGCTTTTTGAAAGGAGGGTGAAAGATCATGGATAGAAAATTTGTTTGACCAATGGCCTGTAACACTGAAATGGAAAAGTCAAATGCATATGCATTGCAGTGATAAGGGAAGGATGTCTGTGGAGGAAATACCAGGATTCCTAAGAGTTCTTTCTACCGTGTCTTTAATATATTTTCTACGAGAGCATGTTTCTGAATTCACAGTGAAAATAAATAGCAATATATAGTTCAGTATTCAAATATCTGCTTGATAAAAGAGCTTTTCAGAATGTACCCTTGGTGACAGGAAAATACAATCAGGAAATTTATTATGCAGAATAATGACCATCCTTAAGACATCCAAGATCTAATAACCAGAAATTGTGACTATGTGACCATATGTAGCAAAAGGGACCTTGACGATGTGATTGAGTTAAGGATCTTGAGATGGGGAGATTATCCTGAATTATCTCGGTGGGTCCACTGTAACTACAAGAGTCCTTACAAGAGAACAAGGCAGGCAGGAGAGTCAGAGCAAGGAGGTATGACAAAAGAAGCAAAATGGGACTGATGTGATTATTGGAAGAGGGCAATGAGCCAAAGAATGTCAGATGACTCTAGAAGCTGGACAAAGCAAAGCACAGAGTCTCACCTAGGCGCTCCAGAAGGATCACAGCCCTGCTGACACCTCAATTTTAGCCCAGTGAGACATGTCATTCTCCCGACCTCCAGAAATGTAAAATAATAAATCTGTGTTGTTTTAAGCCACTTCAGCATGTGGCAATGTGTTATAGTAGCGATAGGAAATGAATATAGTATTACTTATTATTCTGTTGATACTTTCATTTCCTTAAATCAGGGCTTGCTTATTCTTTAAGTTTAGTCCTCGGCAACAAGTATGAGGATGTGACAGTCAGATTATTTCGCAGTGAAAAATACCATTCTTATTCATTAATGTCTCCATAAGACTTCAAACCATAATTAAAGACCAAAAAACCAGCTCGTTCATTTGATGTGGAACAAAAGCATAATTTAATTGTTTTTTCTTCCCCGATGCACCCAGTAGCACAAATTTAAGACCAGAGTGAAAACTTTACATGTTAGAACTCACATCCTAAACATAGAAAAGGAAACCAAAGTCCACCAGAGGATTTGGCACTGCCCTTAGTTTACAACATAGAGGGATGCCTGGTAGATGAGGACGTAGCCTCTGACCTTTCAGAGCAAGATCTGCTTCTGTGCCTGAGCAGACTAGGACCATCTAGGCCACCGGTAGAAGGAAGGGCCTCATTCACCTGAGTCCCAGACTGGAATGACCAGCTTAGATAAAAGCCTGCCTCCCAATAATACTGCCCCACCTGTTGACCCTGAGCATGACCCAATTTCTGATTCAAGGATCTACAAACAGAAAATGCCCCTCCACGACATGATTTGACTATATCCAGGAAGTTCCCACAACCAGCTTAAACATCGCCTCTTCCCACCATATACTGACCCAGAATTTGTGTCCCTTTACAACCCGGACTCTACCCCAAACCCGTTTGTTCCCAATTTCAATTCTCCATTGACCCAGCGCCACGATTTTTCCCTAGGTCAGGCAATCGGAGATAGATTAGCCTTGAACATTAAATATATTACAATTTATGCAGCAAACATTAAGATAGCTAGTGAACACAGTCAATGTTCTCAGCAGCTGTACCTAGCAAATGAAGAAGCTAGAACGTCAATCAGGTTGCCTTGATTCCAAAGCTCCTCCCTTACACGCTATTGTATATTGTCTTTCACTCAGACAATCCCAAGTAAGGTCAGAATCTACCAGTAGTAGAGAATCATTCGATCCTTGTGCCCACACAAGGTTGTCAAACTCTAGAACTCCAGTTCTACCATCTTCTGCCTCAACATTGTCCCCCCAACTCGCTTCCTAGATTACCTTAATTAATATGATAAGCTTTTACATGCTAAATATCACTACTGTGGTTTGCATTTCTGCAGTTTACACCCATAAGGCAAAGCAATGATGAATGTAAGCATTTCATGACATAAAGCAAGTGCATATTATAGTGATGCCTTTCAATGCCGCCCAAAGAATCTGAGAACAAAGCTGCCTGCTTACAGGAATGACTGTGTTTATGAAATACTTGAATTAATATCCTAGAAATGAAAGAAAGCTTTTGGGGTACTGTCTGATACATCCTACAAGCTGAAATTCAATAGGTATTTCACAACAACTCTTTGACCCAGAGGGAGGCTCAGTGCCTGAGCCAATGCATACTTAATACCACTAAAGAAAAATGTTCATTGTCCTTCCAGTTAGGAGATAATTTAGTGGCCAATAAAAATTGAGAAAATCACTGTGTATTGAAGGTTGATGGGACCCAGTAAATCTTGTGATTACAGAGTTAGATTTTTCTATAATGATACTCTCTTTTGGAATGGAGGCTGAAAAGAAACATTAGCCATTTCTTCAGGAAGAGTTTGGAACAGATTAGGAGAGAGGTGGCAAGCTTTACCATCTTTCCTTCTTATTATCATCATATCCCCCCACCCCCAGCTGTTTTGCAATGTGCTACATGAGAGCAGTTTATAGGAGTGGTTAAGAACTGGATAAGAACTCAAGGTTTGGAGTCAAACAACCGTAGATTAAAATTCCAGTTCTGCCATTCCAAACGCATGAGCCTATGGAAAAGTTAGTTTCTGTGAACCTCAAAATGTTGCTGTGAAAATTAAGTAACGCAACAGGGTATCTGCCATATCACTATTCTGAAGAACTTTTGTCGTTTCCCCTCCATCAGTAAAATATCTTCCAGAGGTAGAGGTTGTGGGACAATTTTGTAAACCGAAGCCAAATCATAGAGCTGCTCTTCTAGTAATTGACAGAATCTATCAGAACTATATTTAGCGTAGTGTGGTCTGTCACTTTTGTTTATGACAGAGTGACCACTACTGGGCTTGTCCTCCTGCGGTTAAAAACAAACAAACAAACAAAAAACTACAAAAGGACAAAAAAGGTGAAACATCTGTTTTTATACACATGACAATAGATGGTGCAGGTTGGAAATCCTTGGAATGAAAATAATAAATGGGCCCGAGAAATATGCCTATAGGTCTCATTATGTCTTTGGCCGAACAGGAAGTTGTTCATGCACAAGGGGACACTCTGTGAGGACAGGCAAGGGACAACTATAGGGGAGTTACAAGCTGAACAATTCCCAGAGCTCACATAGGATTGCAAAATATTCTAGTTCTCATCAGCTAGCAGGGACCGGCAAACACTTTCATTAAAGGGCCAGATAAATACTTTAAGCTCTGTGGGTCACAAATGGTCTCTCTCACATAATCTTCTTTTTTCTTTTTAAAATTACCCTTTAAAGATGTAAAAATAATCCTCACCTCTCAAGCTGTTCAAAGTCAGTCCACGAGCTGGATTTGATCCACAGGTTGCAGTTTGCTGTATTTTCAGCTAGATTGTAGACACCTCTTTGAGCACCAGAGTATTCAGTGGAGACCAAAAAAGGTTACCCCTTAGTAATAGCATTAAAGTAGACATGGAATACAGTATATTCTTTTGACTCAGACTAACAAAGCCTAAACACAAACCAAAAATGAATAAAGAATAAGGAACAGTTATAAGAATAAAAGAGAGAATGTCACTAAAAAATCCTACTGATATTAATAAGGTAACTAGACAATATCAACAATATTATGCCAATAAGTCCTCCAATCAGATGAAATGGGCAAATTCCATGAATGACACCAATTATAAGAACTGACACAGGAATAAGTAGAAAACCTGAATAACCTCACAACTATTAAAGAAATTGAATTCATAATTGAAAACCTTCGCACAAAGAAAACTTCAAGCCCAAATGGCTTCTTTAGTGAGTTCTATGAAACATTTTAAAAATGAGTAATACCAACCCACAAATACTTCCAACAATTAGAAATAAGAACATTGAACCCATTCTATGAGGTCTGCAATACTCCTGTACCAAAACTAGGCTAAGATACTACAGAAAAGAAATTTATTCACTAATATCCATGAAAACAGAAAATACTAGAAATACTGAGTCAAGCAACACATAAAAAGTATAATATATCATGATCAATTAAGCCTTATCCCAAGATTAAGATTGCAAGGCTGCCTCAACGTTTGTAAATCAATCTATGTAAATCACCATAGGACCAAACTAAAGAAGATACCATCTCAATAGATGCCCAAAAAGCACTCTTAAGACATTCAACACGCATTCATTATAAAAAATTCTCATTAAAAGGAGCACCTACAAGAAACCCACAGAAAACATCATACCTAATAGTGAAAGACTAAATGCTTTCCCCCAAAGTCAGAATTTAAGGCTGTCCACTCAACACTTCTCTTCAACCTTCTACCTGATGTTCCAGCGAGTGAAATAAGAAAATAAAAGGCATATATTTTGGTAAGGGTCAGGTACTGTTCTAACAGCAAGGATGAGTTTTGTGTATTAATTTTTTTGTCTTGAGCTTGAAGCTTGTGGACTTACTGAACTCAATTATCCTAGCACTTTTTTTGGTAGATTCTTTAGGGTTTTCTAAAAGACAATTTTTCCTTTCTAATATGATTTTATATTTTATAAAAAGTACAAAAACAGACAAAACTCATCTGTGCTGCTAGAGCAGTGTCTGGTACATGGCAAAAACTCAGTAAATATTAAGTTTCTATTTTATTTGACATAAATATTTGAAATGGAAAACAACAGTTACGCAACATTGTAGTATACATATACCTTATGCTAATGCCTTCTCAAATTCTTGAAATATCCAAAATGATTCTACAAGTCATCTGTTGGGTTTTCTGTAAAAGAAGTTTTTCTAAGGCTAAGAAGTTGTTTTAGCCTTAGTTGACGTATATGATTAAACTAATTCACACTAAGTTATTAATGTTGTGCTCTAAGTGATTTTTTTTAACATTTTATTGAGGCATAATCTACAGATGATGAAATATACCAATCTTAATTATACAATCCAATCAGTTCTGACAAATGCATACAACTGTGTAACTAGCACCCTTATCAAAATATAGAACATTGCCAGAATGCCAGAAAGTTCCATGGTGCCCTATCCCAGTCACCCTTCTCCCACAGAACAGCCATTGATCTGCTATTACCACAGATTAGTTTTCCTCGTTTTTAGAATGTCCTATAAAGGAAACTATACAGTGTTCTCTTATTTGCCTGGCATCTTTCAGCATAATGTTATTTTTTAATTTTTATTAATATTTTGTTGCAATAAGAAAACATAAGATGTACCCTCTTAACAGATTTTTAAGTGCACAATCAAGTATTTTTAACTACAGGCACAGTGTGGTATAGATCTCTAGCCCCTATTTGTCTTGTGTAACAGAAACTTTATACACAGCAACTCCCTGTTTCCACCTCCCCCTAGCCCCTAGCAACCACCATTCTACTCTCTGCTCCAATGAGTCTGACTACTTTAGATACCGTATGCAGCATTTGCCCTTCTGTGATTACTTCACTTAACGTAATGTTCTCAAGGTTCACCCATGTTGTCCCATATTGCAGAATATCCATCTTTTTAAAAGCCAAATAATATTGGATTCTATGTATACACCTCATTTTCTTGATCCATTCAGTCAGCTTTTGATGGGTATAATTCTTTTGGATAAATACCTAGAAGTGGGATTGTGGGCTCACCTGATTGTTTTAATTTTTTGAGGGAGCTCCGTATTTTTATAGTGGCTGTATCATTTTGCATTCCCACCAACAGTCTGGAGAGGGCAAAATAGAATTGCTTAACCTGAAAAAATGAATTCGCCATAGAATGCAGGTCCTAGTAATCAAGGAAAGATAGGTCCTCCTATCTCACATGATAAGTAAGAATATAGATATATGTCAGGGTAATATTTTCAAATGTTAACCTTAGTTCCTTTCGTCTAGTCACTCAGAACCACCAGACAATCCCCCATCCTCCAAGTAGCAAAGCTGTCCTCTAGTCATTACTTTATGTGAGGGATAGAACAGAAAGGAGATACAAAACCTAGATTTAGTCTCTAGAGATCTTAGAGAACAGAGGAAGCTCCAGGCATAGACAGGAGTTTGGAGAGAAATGTCAGGACTTTCATAAATCTGGATTCCCCTCTAAGAGCCCAGAGAAAATCCACAAACCAGGGGGGAGGTGCAGGGAAAGGCTTTGGTGAGATGAACAGTGAGATCAGAAGGGTAGAGAGAGGGAGAAGGCGGGATCTGAGGAGACCGGAACATAAATGAGGATTTCACAGCAAAGGTTGACTATGAAGAGCATTGTTGCACTATCTAGGAGTTTCGTGGAACCATTCTGCCCACACTTGACCTTAGCAAGCAGAGTCTGTTAACCATACATGATGGCAATCCTTCTCAGCATATCTTATAAACTCTCAACAAACACCAGCACCTCACCCAGTGACTACCAAGTCTGGCCAGCGGACTACTCAGTATGGACAACATCTTTAGCAGTATCCAAGGACAGCAGGGAACCAAGAGAAAGGCACGGGCATTGTGGTGGTGTTCAAGAAAAGCTCTCACACACGTAACTGTCAGCTAAGGGGAAAAAGATCCTCCTCAAGTCAGGAAATTGGTCAAATGCTCCTAACCTCCGATCTCCCCTCTCATGAAAACAAATAATCATCTGGTCAACCAACCAACTTCAACAAAAATCAAGGATTTTCTTTTCCTTTCTCAAACTACTGGGATCTGAACGCATTATAATTACACAACCCCAAGGCAAAACTCATAAATTTTGACTGGAAATTAAGGACTACACTACTATGGAATGTGACTGTAGGGTCCCTATTTCTTTCAGGACTGTCATATATGACAGTTGACAGATAGAAGGCAAGAACATATGCTTTGCAGCAGGCACAGGTAATAATCCTAGCTCCAGTCCTTACTAGATGTGCATCATTAGACAAGTTACTTAAAACCTATGAGCCTCAGTTTCCTCATCTACAGTGGGCCTGACACCACTTTCCTTGCCAGGTTGTAGTGAAAAAATAGAGACAATCATCTGACACTTAGTACTAAAATCACCTATTACAATGACTGGCACATGGAAGACATTTAGTAAATGGAATTATTAATGAAAAATCGTTCTGCCAAAGTGCCACCGTTAAAACACTCACTCCTTTGGGTTAATGAGCTACTCACTTAAACAGTCATTGCTAGCCAAAGTTGTAAAATACATAATGTGCCTTTAGCACCTACATTTAGACTTTCGTCTTTATGCCCTTCTGTCCTTAAATCAGTATTTTGTTAGAGAGAGAGATCAGAGAATACTTGGGAGAAAATGGAACACAGAAAAATTCCCAATTCTAGTTTAGACTTGTGACTTCGGAAGCTGGGTGACAGACGTGACATATTTAAGACTTATTTTTCCCGAAAATGGAGCTGGACCAGGCAGACAATATAAATTTCCCTGATGTTATGATAGAGTTAGTGCATTATCATTTAAGTAGTACTCTTCAAATATGACTAAAAATATATATGTGTGTGTCTTCCCCCAACTTCACGTATTTCTGATTACCTTAATCATTCATTACTTTCTCAAACATTACAACATAAAAATGAGGAATGGCGTTTAGTTAAGAAAATTTGCAAGAGAGAACATAATAATGTGGAACAGCTGCAGCTATGAATTTTATGAATGCTTTGTTGAAAATAACATTAAATGGTAAAATCAGATCACAGATTAACTCTGCAGGGTTTCGTGCTATGCGCAAAATGCATCATTCTTACTTAGCTATGATGAGAAGAACATGAAATAACTTACCTTGATTTTTATTGGGTAGAAATCATCATCATCATCATGATATCTTTACTGAGGGCCTAGTATATAGAAGGTAATGTGCAAAAAGCTATAGATATGAAGATAAGGTGCCTACATTCAAAGAACTTAAAAACAATTCAGGAAACCAGCGGTATAGACAAATATGAAAGCACAGTATCAGGGTCAGAGTTGATTGGTAAGTATTCCTTGTTCTCATGCACTATCTAATTCCTGAGCTTTGGATCCCTTTTCTACATCAAGTAGATATCCCGACACCCCACCTCTCCACTGGGTTTCTGACATTAGTAATACACGTGTAAGGCTTTTCCAGCCAAATTTTGCAAAATTATGTCCCAGAAGCCAAATGGGACCCAGAAACAGATTTGCCACACTATCCATATTTTCAATTTGCTCGTTGACTTAGCTGTACACATTTTCAAATTGTTTTGTTTCATTTTATAATTCAGACTTCCAGTTTCGCTTGCCATATCAAAAGATCTGGCAAGGCTAGAGCCATTTTCCACTTTCCACAACACTTAACTGTTCCTAATAGAAGCCCTCTAGACAGGACCTAGGAACTCTACTTCTGTCATAGACCCCACCACTGTTTTTTGTTCCTTATACCTGACCGGCTCCACTCCTTTACCTCTCAGTCTCTAAAGGCACTTCGGGGATGCCTGGGTGGCTCAGTCGGTTAAACGTCTGCCTTCAGCTCAGGTCATGATCCCAGGGTCCTGGGATCGAGTCCCACATTGGGGTCCTTGCTCAGTGGGGAACCTGCTTCTCCTTCTGTCTGCCACTCCCCCTGCTCGTGCTCTCTCTCTTCTGACAAATAAATAAAATCTTTAAAAATAAATAAATAAAGGCATTTTGGTGTGCCCTATGACCTAGCTACACTCCCATACTTGGCAAGAAATCTCACAGTGGCCTTGTTCTGACAGTTTCTACCTTGGTCCTCCTGCCATGTTCCTTGTTTCAGGAATCCTTCTTGCACTGGCATTTCCTGACTGTTGACTTCTTGCTCCTGCCCCATCTCTACAATATTTCTTATTGAAACCTGTACCCACAAAATGTTGGCTCAGACCTTATTTAAATTCTCTGAATGACTGTTAACTTTCCTGACACGGGATTTAGGGCAATCAGTAGTGATGAGAAAATATGTGGGGAAAACAACTTAATGGTATTCATGGATAATCTGACAGAGTAAGTTCATGAGCCTCTAAGCCAAAACTTCAACAAAACCTCTGTTTCCCTTCAAAATATGTAAGAATAGGCAACAGTGAAATCCCCAGTGGAAGTAATTCATTTGGGCAAGGATGATAAAGGACAATGAAAACTATGAGGTGATAGGTTGATGGGGAACACCATACTGATATGGTGTCAAAGTATCACCCCCGTGGATTACTTGCTGGCTTAACAGGTAGAAGAGGGTCACTTTCCAGTAGAGGAAGAAGGCAGTCATCACATTAAGCCAGTGATCTTTTCCCTAATACAGACATCACATCATGTCTCTGAATATCATGCAATAGACAACACACAGCCTCACCCATGATGTAACATAGTCCTATAAAAAGCATTTAACCCAAATCCAGTAAACTTTAGTTCTAAATTCTAGTTTTTAGAACTATAAGGAATAGAGGAACAAGTTCAATCACACCACAGGGAAAAACAGGTGACACCAAAATATAACTTATTCTAAAGAACAATATTCCCATCGAAATCATGGAAAGGAAGGGGTGGGGGTGAGTTACCTACATATGAACAGAGAGAGACTGATCGCTTTTAATTAAATGAGGGGCAGGAAACGCAGCACATTTTCAATGTAAGTGAACCATGGTTTGATCATTCACAGAAAGAGAAATGATTGGCATAACATCTAAGTACTGGGAAAGCTGTGATTATAGATGCAGGTGATGACTAACTCAGAACAGTTCACCTTGAAACCATCACCAAGGAACTGATTAGATATTAAGTGAAGTGCTCCAGGATTTTGCGTCTCTCTCACTTATCCTATCCTTCACTAATTCCTGCTAACCAGGGATCAGCTCGGCCATTCCCTCCCCAGTTTACTTTAGCTCCCCTCTTGTGTGTTCCCACAATGCTCTCTTCTTCCATCAGGACTTCATCTACTAAATTACTTATCTGTCTCTCCCTGTGGTTGGAGAGCTTCTACAGGACAAGACTAATATGTCCCAAGTGTCCAGTCCAGTGTCTGGCACAGCACGGGCTTTCAGTAAATCTGGCATATCTTGTTACTTAAAATTGAAGTCTTTCTAGGTCCTGTCCTAAGATTTGGAGCCTACTTCTTAATCCCTCCTAATAACTGAGGCCCAGGTATCTAACAACGTAAGATTTCATTGTCTAGCTGCCTATAAGTCTGTCTTAATATCGCCTCCTCTGGAATCTTATCATGCTGCTCTGTTCATCTGTCAATGCATCCCTGTTACTTAATTTTCTAAAATGTCAAAATCAATGTCACTGTTCTTTCTTGTTCTCTCAAAATGCTTAAATTTTCTGTGGGAATTTTTCAATACCTGAGCAGTTTGCATGGCATCTTTGTGACACCTTAGCCCTCCAAGTTCATTATCTGAATGGTAGTTAAGCTTGACGTGCAAGAACCATCCAATTAAGTTGTTTCTACTGCATGTGATCAACATAATCATTTATCCTCATTGTCACTCTGCCCTAATTGTCAGCACTTTCATCCTGTAAAATCCCAAAGAGGCTATCAAATTCAAGTCTAGTTGAAATTTTGAGTAACTTCATTTCTGGTCTTGTCAACATCTCCTTCACGTAGCGGGCGTGTCTACAAATATTTAGACCCTTTGATAGAAGGCAGAAGTCAGTGACTCTACATGAATCCAAAGTAAAATATATTCAGGAGTAAGGCTGCTTTTGTAGCGTCAAACAGAAAAGTACTGCTAGGGTTCGGGACCAGTTATCTTCAAACTGGCCATGAGCTAGGTAGCATTGTAGCATAAAGATGTTTATTAGCTAGGCATTACTTCCATTTTTTGACAGTACCATCAGCGTGTTTCATTCATAGAATAAATGAGGTCCCATAAAGATCATACCTTTCATGAAACTCCTAGGAAGCAATCTAGTCTTCATTCTGGAGGCTAATAAAGGGCAATAGCTAGCTTTATGAAGTTTAAAAAATGTGAACATTTGGACTGGTTCGTCCAGACTAGGAAGAAAAGAGTTAAACAGTCTAATACATCCTGAGACCTTCACAAAGAAAGTACGTCACCTCTATTTGCCTCACTGCTGACTTTGGTTAATTGTCAATGGGGCTTGCTGCCAAATGACGCTGCAGTTGGCCAAATTGTACTCAGCACCCTCCAGCCTTTTGACTGTCTGCCATTTTAAGCTTCAGATGCAGCACCCAGCACAAATGGTCAATGCAGGGATCTGCCAGACCAATCCTTTCTTTGCCTCTTCATCAACTTAGTACAATGTCATGTTGATTCAAGGTTGTCAGAGGATACCTGACTGCCCTATGTTTCTCCCTTTTTTTTAATAGCAATTACCACTACATCTCTATTCCCTATTAGAATGTAATCTCTCTGGTGGCAGAGTGCACCCCATCCCTAGCACCTAACACAGTGCCAGATATATAAAAAGTGCTCAATCAATATTTGCTGACCACACGAATAAACACAGTGGCTAGTGTTTAGTGAAAATTTACCATGCCACACACTGCTAAGTGGTTTACATGTTTTACTGGCAATTAGTGCTGAGGAACATTACCATGAAAGAGGTGTTATATATAATCATGCCATTTTACAGTTGAGGAAATGTAGGATAAGAAAACTGAATTCTGGGGCACCTGGGTGGCTCATTCGGTTAAGCGGCTGCCTTCGGCTCAGGTCATGATCCCAGCGTCCTGGGATCGAGCCCCGCATCGGGCTCCCTGCTCAGCGGGAAGTCTGCTTCTGCTTCTCCCTCTCCCACTCCCCCTGCTTGTGTTCCTGCTCTCGCTATCTCTCTCTCTCTGTCAAATAAATAAATAAAATCTTTAAAAAAAAAAAAGAAGAAAACTGAATTCTGATTAGGAAGGCCATGCTTGTGATTATTGTTAATACATCAGTATTCCATGAGGAACAGTAAGGAAGTAAGGGACATTTAGAAATTCAACATACCCTGGAGATGCCAATGGAGATTATTAATAATAGCTAACATTTATTGAAAACTTTCTATGCATCAGGCACTTAGACATTTTACATCTCCTTAAATCTCACAACAACCCTAGGTAGTAGGTACTATTATTATTTTCTTATTATTATTGTTCCAATTTTATAGATTAGGAAACTAAGGCACAGAGTAGTTAGGCAACTTGCCCTAGGTGTCACAGCTAGTAAGTGATAGAACTTGAATTCAATCTTTGGTTGTCTGGCTACCCAAACAAATCACTGAACACCTCCATGAGTACAGAGACTACATTGAGGAGTTATATCTTATTTATTTTTATTTTTTATTTTTTTAAAAGATTTTATTTATTTACTTGGCAGAGAGAGAGAGACAGCGAGAGAGAGGTAACACAAGCAGGGTTAGTGGGAGAGGGAGAAGCAGGCTTCCTGCTGAGCAGGGAGCCCGATGCGGGGCTCGATCCCAGGACCCTGGGATCATGACCTGAGCTGAAGGCAGTCGCTTAACCAACTGAGCCACCCAGGTGCCCCGAGGAGTTATATTTTATATAACTCCCCAAAGAACTATGCTCTATTATCTTCAGTTTATGGATGAGACAAGGGCTTAGAGAAATTTCTGGTCCAAGGTCACACAGCTTGAGAGTATTCTAATTTCAAGGCCCGTCCCATTTCCCTGGGCCCAGAAGGATGGGCTGGCTTATAGACAGAAGCAGGGTAGAACTGAAAGGAGAAAGTAAGAGAACAAGTAACCAACATAAGAAAAGCCTAGACTGAGAAGATCAGAGTCCAAGTTGAACGAAGCAAAAAAACAAGGACAAGGAAAAATGAAGACTTACTTCTTCAGTGGCCGAGATGGATTTTGTTTGAGGTATGGAATATTAGTGGCATGATGTAGTCATTAAGAAGATCATTCAACTAGGTTGAGTTTCTAACTTGACTGCTTACTGGCTTTGTGAATTTGAGTAAGTCACTTCAATTCTCAAAACCTGTTTCCTGGGCGCCTGGGTGGCTCAGTCGTTAAGTGTCTGCCTTCGGCTCAGGTCATGATCCCGGGGTCCTGGGATGGAGTCCCACATCGGGCTCCCTTGCTCGGCAGGAAGCCTGCTTCTCCCTCTCCCACTCCCCCTGCTTGTGTTCCTGCTCTCGCTATCTCTCTCTCTGTCAAATAAATAAAATCTTTAAAAAAAAAAAAAAACTGTTTCCTAACTGATAAAGTAGACATTAAAATAGTGCATTCCTCTGAATGGGGTTGGGAAGATCCTGTGGTATGTAGCATGTACTCATTAAATGCTAGCAACTGTTATTGGTGGAGAAACAGGAGACAAATATTGAGTTTCATTGCATCCAATTACCACTCAATCCTAGCCTGGTCCCTGCTTTGCACACAGTATTAGGCACCAGAGATGAGAAACATAATTCTTAAAGACCTTTTACACATAATTGCCAAGATGCCTGAACGTTGTGATTTTGATGGATGACTGCATTACCTCGATCATGTTTTTGAGTAATGGTTAACTCTTTCAAGCATGTCCATAAGTTGACTAAAGGCATTTGAAACATGGTCTAAGTTTGCGGATAGCCTACATCCCTCAGATCCTGGCATCTGTGGGATTTACACGGGCCCTTTCCTGTCTTGACATTCTGAATAAAGGCTCTCTAAAACATAGCTTCCCACTAAGGTAGCAGTTAATTCACTTGCCATATGTGCTCTTTTCTAAAATACCCACATATCAGTCTTCTGCCAGTTACTTTGTCTTTTGTAAGGGATTTTCCAGTATCTTTGCTATATTTCCAATGTTAGTTCTGTCCTACCTTTGGTCCATTCGCCCAGTGACTACCAGACCACAGGCTCTTTAGCCTCGAAAAATGGCGAGTTTGCCCTTGTCTACTTGAATAAAGGAGGAGCTCTCTTGCTAGGAAATCTACTCAGAGCTTCCACAGGATTGATCTCCCTGAATGTTAGCAATGTAGAATGTAACCCACAAGGTTAAGAGCTCTAACCCCATGTTAAAGAGAAGGAAACTATCATGAAAAGAGGGTAAGTGTCTCTCTCCAAATGACATAGCCATTTGGTGATCCTGTGGTTTGAATGTGTCCCCCCAGAATTCATAGGTTGAAAGCTAATGCCCACCGTGATGATATTTGGAGGTGTAACCTTTGGGAGGTCATGAGTGACCAGGATTAGTACCCTTATAAGAGAGATCCCAGGCGGCTCCCTCTTCCCTTCCACCATGTGAGGACACAGTAAGCAAACAGCCAGCTATTAAACCAGGAAGCTGGTTTTCACCGGGCAATAAATCTGCCAGCACCTTGATCTTGAAATCCCCAGCCTCTAAAACTGTGAGAAATAAATTTTGGTTGATTAAAACTACCCAGTGTATGGTATTCTTGTTAGAGCAGCCCAAAAGGACCAAGACAGGTGGCAAAGCTGAAACAGGTTAATGGGACCATCAGACTCCAAGTCCAATGTCCTTTATACTTTGCTAAGGGATTATATTCAGCTGAGCTTTAGGATAGCCTGTATTTTGGCTTAAAAAAACATACTTCTTATTGCAGTGTAGGGCGGTGTGGGGCACAGTGTATGTTCCAGAGGTCCTAGTAAATATGCCTTTTCTTTTGCACTAGAGAAAGGACAGTGATAATAATTATCTGCCGATGGACTAGAACATGCTACATTCTTCTATGCCTCTGGACAGCACAATCAGCTCCTTCCAAAGAGAATACACTTCCCCTTCTTCCTTGTACTTAAGGAATGCCTAACCTACCGTGGTAGGCAGAATAATGGACACCCCCACCCCCATAGACATCCTTATTCCCAGAATCTTTGAATGTTACCTTACATAGCAAAAGGGACTTTTCAGATTTTTCTCAAGATTATCCTGGATTCTCCAGTTGAGCCCAGTGTAATCATAAGGGTCATTATAAGAGAGACCGGAGAACCAGAGTCAGAGAGAGATTTGAACAAGCGATCCTGCAGATTTCTAAGATGGAGGAAGAGGACCAGCAGCCGAGAAATGCAGGTAGCTCTAGAAGGTGGGAAAGGCAAGGAAATGATTATCTCTTAGAGCCTTCCAAAGGAACTCAATCAGGTCGACACCTTGATTTTGGCCCCGTGAGACATGTGTCAGTCTTCTGACCTCCAGAACTGTACTATGATAAATTTGTGTTGTTTGAAGCCACGACGTTTGCAGTAATTTCTTACAGCAGGAATAGGAAACAGATATGCCTACTTGCAGGACTTAGTTCAGACATCGCCTCTTCCTGAAAGGCTTTTATAGCTCCCAAGGCAGACCCAGGTGTCAGTGCTCCCATTGCTTGGTGTATGTTTCTATCTCTTTTACAGGCTTCATCACCAAGAAGCTGAATTACAGTCCACTGCGATCCTCCTCTTCCTCTCTTCTGGATGCCTCGTGCTGAATGAAGGGAAGAGGAAGAGACGTGCAGCTCATTTCCCATTTTGCTACAAGTGACATCCTGGGAAACAAACTGAAACTTCTGGGAAACAAATACTAGCCTTTCAGTGGCTGAATATGTTTTTATCTGAACACCTTTCTGGAAGTTCTTTTCTGTGGTAAGCTTGCCTACCTGTGCGAGAAACAGTCATTCACCAATCTGGCCCTAACCATCTTAACAGTCTTGTCTTTTCCACTTGCTGATACAGACTGTATCAGTCACGATCCAGCCAGGAAAAGAACCCACACCAGCTAGCTCAACAGAGGGAAATCAATATAGGAGACAAGTTACATCCATGTTAGAAGAAAAGAAAGAACAAATGGGGGAAAGATGAGGCAACCTACAACTTCGTGACCCCAAGAGGCTGCTACCACCCATAGAGCTAAGGGACAGAGGCAGGAGATAGTATCACAAGTCTGGGAACCAGGAGTCAGGGCGACCAGAATGGAGCTGGAACGTCAGAGGAAGCGAACACTCAACAAAAGCTAGGACCCTACATCTCAGTAAGAACAAGAGCCAACGAGAGGAGACATTGCCAACTGGATGAAATCCAAACTATAGCGAGGGGATTACCATGGTTTCTAATCTTCTCCCGTCCTCCAATCACTAACTAGTGCCTCCTATTGGTCAAATCAAACCAGAAGCCATTTGGCTATGAAGACCAAAAAACCTAGTCAGCCAGGGTCAAAAACCCTCACAGAGCAAGGAAAGGAAAGAGAATGAATCTAAAAGCAAAACTAATCTTCTTCCAGCTTCCCAGATACAGTGTACCTTTTTCTTATTCCCTTCCCTTGAATTGCACCCTACTTCTCTTATCTCAAATATTATCTCCTCTGTGAAACCTTCTCGAATTATCCCAGGCTTGTGAAATCAATTATCTCGGCAGACTCCACTGTTCATCAGGTAATGAACCTAGTCAATACTGAGGAGCAACACTATTATCTTCGCCTGCATCAGTGAAGCAGATCTAGACATCCACATTTCCTATGGCCATCTAGCACATGGTGGGTTTTTGCTCAGCTGCCTGTAGCCTAATTCTTAACAAGTGTATAATATCTTTTAGCATGTTAAAATTTTCTGAAATGTTCAGGGGTAATATTCAAATATTTAGCAATCGGTATGGCATGGACACCATGCAACCAGAATGTATCTCGGCCACAAAAGGACAGACCCTGGCTATAGACAACTCTTAGGCCTATACCGGGACAAACCTGCTGAATATCTGGCTGGGCTATGTAGAAAGGAGAAAAGAGCCTGAAGGCATGAGATATGTACTAACTCCACTATTTGGTTATGTGAGCCCAATTATTAAAATAAAACAATGTTGGGGAGCCTGGGGGACTCAGTCATCTCAGCATCCCACTCTTGATTTCAGCTCAGGGCATGATCTCAGGGTCCTGGGATCAAGCCTCACATTGGGCTCCATGCTCAGTGGGGAGTCTGCTTGAGATTCTCTCTCTCTCTCTCTCTCTGCCCTTCCCCCCGCTCACACGTGCTCTCTCTCTCAATAAATAAATCTTTTTTTTTAAAGATTTTATTTATTTATTTGACAGAGAGAGAGACAGCAAAAGAGGGAATACAAGCAGGGGGAGTGGGAGAGGGAGAAGCAGGCTTCCCGCGGAGCAGGGAGCCCGATGCAGGGCTCGATCCCAGGACCCTGGGATCATGACCTGAGCTGAAGGCATACGCTTAACGACTGAGCCACCCAGGCACCCCTCAATAAATAAATCTTTAAAAAAATAAAACAATGTTATTAAACAAAACAGTAGCATATAAAATATCATATTCTCTGAAAAATAAAACATTCTATATGTACATACACATGTCGTGTGCACTTCATTAGAGTCTCTATTTTTATCTATATTATATATTAATATATATTATTTATAATACTCTCTGGTTTTCATACACACACTTACACAAATGTATAAATGCATAAAAAACAGTATAATGCAATGGTTGCCTCTGGGTTCACATTATGGATGATCATTATTTTACTCTTATTTTTGCTTATTTACATTATCTGATTTTTCTACAATACTCAAATACTCGAGGATATTTTTCTACAATGTCCCACTTGGGGAATAAAAAAGTTTGTAAACTAAATGAACTTCTATCTTTCTAATGTTTCCTTAATCTCTAGCACGTGGATGATAAATGAAGAAAAGAGAGGGTGAGCATACTACATGCTCTAAAAATACATTTTTAAAATACACAGTATTTTGCATGCTCTGTACATGCTCTCTAGTCCTCAGAGAATCAAAGTGAAAAAAAAAATACATTTCATCCCAAACCACTGTTTCTAAGCACTGTTCTGAAGAGGAAGAAGAAAACATGTAAAGAGCAAAAAAGTTTGTCATAAGGCATGGCTTCACGTTTTGAATGGAGATCGGTATTTCATAAAATGTTGGGAGGATTCGTTTAGAAAATTATCACTCTTCCTTTTCACAGAACCTGCCTGCCACGTCAAATGACACCTCAGCAGCCCTTCCATCTCACTCCCTGCCAGAACTGTAAGCATCCTGTGGCTTGACTGCTCAGGTCAACCATAATCTTCATCATCTCCATGATCAGGCCAAGCTGGGAGGTCATGGCCAGCATTTGGGTTCACAGCAGGTAGACACAGAGGACAGGCAGACGGGCCAACCAAAGATGTGGTAACACAACATATTTCCATTCTGAACCCCCCTAAGAGCTGAGCTGCCAGTTATGGGTGCCCAACAGGGGCAACCCATTTGCAGGGGACTAAAACACAATGCCTCCCACGTGACCTGCTCTGTGATCTCCGTATAACTATGATTGATTTCCTTTACCGAGACTCTTGATTGCTATTTCAGTTCCACAATTACTTCTCAAAAATCTGTCACAGCGACGCCTCCATTCCCCCAGTCTCATCTCAGGCCGCTACCAAGGCAGCAACAAATCCTGTGTTTTTCCAACTCTGGTAGTGTTCCATTAACTTTCTCTTTGGCTTGAACCACTAAACTAGGTCAGCTCAAAGTCTGAGCATTTAATTTCTTCTTTTCCAGCAACTAACATAACTTATAAGCCTTGTATTTAAAAAAGGTTTAGCCAAATGTCAACCACATCCCTAGTCTATAAAGATAAGACCTGTATTTAGCTAGTTCTAATTAAAAATAGCTAAGATGCTGCTTGCTATGGGAGGAAGGGGAAATCTGTGCGGTTCATGTCTCATTTGAAAAACTTTGACATTTGAGTTGCTCAGTGCTGTTTATAGTTTGACTTAATATTGTTCCATTTAGTTGGAAATACAGCAAGCATCTAAATCGTATTATTGATCCTTGTAAAACATGTCAAGTTCACCAGTCTCACAAGCAGTAAATTCCGGGCATTTAAAAGGGGTTTTGTGACTCTTGCTGTTAGTTACAGTCATCCTAGCCAGACAATTGGATCCTGGATGAATTGTCCCCCGACAGTCATGCAGATGGCTCCCTCTTGTCACGGATATCAGGTGGTCAGTCAGTTTTGATATGCCATCACTGCCACTTGACAAAAACTATAAAGCAAAAACTCAATATTTGAACCAATCAGAGACACGAGGCTCAGTTCTTTATGGAGCACAAACAGTACAGAGACTTGCAAGTTTACAAACCGACGTCTGCATTATTTTGTTCTTCTATTTCTTTTAAACACTTCCCCATGATTAAAAAAAAAAAAAGAAAGAAAGAAACTACTGTCCATGAAAAGGAACTCAGTTTTGAAGAGGCGAAGGCAATAGGTTGTCATCTGGCCCTCCATGGGATGAATGTTCAGACCCCAGGAAGGAGATTCCTAGGGAGAATGGACACTTCCTAATCTAGAAACCCCAGTAGTTGGGGATGGGGGGTGGGGGTGGGGGAATATAAGTGAGCCTTAAACTCAATGCCATACAATGACCTTATCACCAAACTTCATGCCTGACAGAAAACATCAGGAGCCAGGGGCTGCAGTCAGGGCTTCTGAGGGTGCATGCATGTATGTCTATGCCATTGTGTGTGTCAAAGTGTTTATGAACATGGTTGTGTGTGTGTGTGTGTGTGTGTGTGTGTGTGTGTGTGTGTATGAAGCCCTGTGGTCCGGGTTGTGTGTATATATAGGACAACGGAAAATTTCAAAGGCCCTTAGATATCATCCTTTTTGGCCTTTTTCTGTCTCGAGAATGTCCTATTTTTTTTGAGTACTAGCCATATTCTTGACGTTACACCTGGTATGCAGAGGTACCAAGGCAGAGCAGGTGAAATCAAACATGACTCGTCTGACAAGAAGGCCAATGTGTGTATCACCGTTTGATGGCTGGTTGACATTTCCTGTTCTGCTTTTGTATGCCTCTGGAATTATCAAAAGCAGCCAAGAACAGGTAACAGGAAGGTAGGAAACTAGGCCTTCAAGAATCTGCTCTCATTTTAGCTGTCTCCCATGTCTAATTGGTGTCAGTAATCTTTAATGGTTTTCCTTTCTGTTTCTTGACACATCTCACCTCCCCGGATTCCACATTCATAGACAAGGAGCATCTTAAAGACAGGAATTATGTCTCATTCATCTCTGTACTCCTAAGACTGGCACAGTACCTGGCATTCAAGTCGGACTCAGTGTTTAATGAACGGTGCCAATTTTTTTTCTATTCCCAAGTCAGGTTTTCCTTGCTCCTCCAAAACAAGATTGACCCTTCAATTTAGCTTCATGTCCTCAAACCCATTCAGGGTAGGACTCAGTACAGAAAAACTAAACTAATTAACTTGTCTTTCAAAAAGCACTGCCTTTGCCTAACACTTTGAAGATGTCATTTCCCAATGTTCTCTTTGAAAGTCTAGAGTTAAATACATATCATACATGAATTAATTCAATTAATATTTTCTGAGGGCGTGCTATGTACTCAGCACTGTAGATTCCATGGGGCAATATAAAGATATGGGAGATATAGTCTCTGTCCTTTGGAAACTGATCCTGTACAACAGGTAAAATTTAACCAAATGACTCTGGTACAAGGCTTTATGTGGTAAGTGTTACATGACGGTCAACAAGGTGTCAGTTTAGAGGAAGATGAGAGCTCTTCCTTCCTCTATAATCGGTAGAAGCTTCCGGAAGAAGAGGGCATCCAAGCTGGACCTTACATGGTAAGTGGGATTTATATAGGCAAAGAGAAAAATTTGGGAACCCTGAAGCACAAGGGCCAAGGTGATAATAATCCCAGAATTAGGAATTTCTAAGAACCCCCATCCAGGGCTTTCTGGTATATATTCATAGTTAAAAAAAAAAAAATCTTGTGAATATAATGTGAACAGTCTGTCAGCTTCTGGAATACAGCCCCAAATGCTGTGGTTTACAAATCAGACAGGGACAGATTAGGCTGTTTCCTAGGATGGTATAAAGCTCTTAATTGAGCTGGCCAAAAAATGGGTTGTTTGGGGGTATGCCTTCCCCTTTGAATAATGTGTCAGTGCGTGTTTCACAGACAGCTGCATTTCAAAGAGAATGGGAAGGAACGAGAGAGAGCAAAAGTGAATTTTCAGCAGTTTCTTAACAACGGCATATTTCTACCAAGATTCTAAATTCACACACACACACACACACACACACACACACACACAATTCCACAAGAAACATGAACAGAAAGCTTTCTCATCATGAACAGAATTTTGTCTACACACTGCCAAGCATCTACTCAAAACTAGTAAAAAAAAATTCGGCAAGAATGCTGCCTATTTGGTATGAAACATTTGGAAATGTACAGAAATACCTGGATAGTGGGCCAAAGTTCTGTTTTCCCCCAGCATAAAACAGAGAAATCAACACTGTGTAGATACAGCCTTCCTCTACTTATTGGAATGCCAAATCATGGAGCAGGCTCCCAATCAAAACACCAGGCTTTTCTGCTGGAGTCTCTAACGCCTCACTGAGTTTGAAGAGAAAATGTGTGCTACAGTATGGATAGATTGGATGTTTTATAGTAGCGATTCACCTAATTTGCCCTCAATTTGGTACTAGTCATCCTGTGATAACGATTTAAAGGCACCATACTCTCTTAACCGATGTACTTAAAGAGGATTCCTACCTTGTCAGAAAATTTGATACCAAGTGCACAATGGTCCTAACTCTTCATTAGAATTCTTTATATAGTGTAGTTAATGCTAAAAATATTTAAAGTAGATTAAAAATAGAACAAAGAAATGAGGTGCAACTCTGACTATGACAGGGTATGAATATTAATGACGCTTTTTCCCCCCCCATTCTTGTTCTCATATCATACCATCCCCTGTGCTTTCTGATTCAAGATCTTACTTAACTTAGACTGCAACGATGAATAGCAGCCTTTGGTGATCTGTGATACGACACATATATAAAGATACAATTAATCTTTAGTCTACTATCTGTCTGAGGGATAAGGTGCTAAGCCACAGTATTATAACTACCCCACTGCTTAAGGGATAAAGTGCAATCTCAGCCTGACATATAAGGCTCTCTGCAGGCTGGTCCCAACCAGCGATTTCCAAGTCTTATCTCACGACTCCTATACACAAATCCTCTGGGACTGCCATTCCATCTCTTCACTGCCTGCCCAAGAAACCATGCTGAGTCTTCCTTGTGCATAGTGACTTATGCTGGGCTCCTTATTTGAATCCTCACCCTTTCCAACTTGTACCCACTCCTCAAGCCTGCGCACAGATTTCCCTTCTACGAAGCTTCTGGCAGCCAAGCCAAGCCAAGCCATAATGAGCTCTCCCTCTCCCAATTACACCACTCTTATAACATACAGTCTTATTTAAGTAATATTTATATCTCCAATTACAAACCTCTTAATGGACAGGGAAAATGTTGTGCTTGTGTTTCAGCCTCCTACAGCTCTTAAAAATGTTGCCTGGAGCTGAACTAAATAAATGGCTTATAAGTTAATGAATAGATGGATGGGTGTGGATAAGAACACGAAAATACCTAACATGTAAACCCACCACTCCTGATTTGTTGTTGTTGTTGTTGTTGTTAAATGCCCTCACAGTTTCTGTCCTCTACAATATAAATATCCTTTTGCTAACAACAGCAAAAAATGCAGCAACACAAAGACTTGCAACAAAGCTCACAACATTCAAGAGGCCTAGATCTCTGTCCTGTGATTTCTACTTAATGAATCCAATTGATTTCAAAGGATACTGTAGTGATCAATGCATGGAGAACTGGAAAAACAGCCTTTATTTTAATAATAATCAAGTTGAGTCTAGAAAATCGGCAGAGAGTCTCTATGGTATTTCAGGTGCTGAAGAAAAATAAAGCAACGAGGAAGTAAAGGAACTTGTTTCAATAGCGGGTCAATAAAAGCATATAAACGCAACAAGAACTACCAACTCTCAGTGGACATGCGTCTGAAATGTGCCCATGACACCCATTCTATAGGCAGACTCTCATCTATAACCCAATGTTGCCTAAAAAAAATTTATGTTCTCATAAAATAAGAGAAATTTCACCAATGCTTTAAATGTCACAAAGCAAATGACTAAAGCGCTTCTGTTTATGAAAAGGAATCTCCTCTCTTCCTTAAAACCCAGTCTGATAGGGGCACCTGGGTGGCTCAGTCATTAAGTGTCTGCTCAGGTCATGGTCCCAGGGTCCTGGGATCGAGCTCCGCATCAGGCTCCCTCTCCCACTCCCCCTGCTTGTGTTCCCTCTCTTGCTGTGTCTCTCTCTGTCAGATAAATAAATGAAATCTTAAAAAACAAAACAAAACAAAACAAAACAGTCTGATAGAAATGGCCTCCCCTAGCTGTCCCACCTCCCATCCTCATCTCTTACCCTCCTGGATCAGAGGAAGAGTGGCCTCTCCTCGGAACACCAACCCTTGTGTTTGCAGGACACCGAGCCCTCCTTGCCTCTTTGCCCAACTCTGTTCCAGAGTAACTAGTGAGTGCCTAAAGAGGACTATTTGGCCTGACTAGATTCGAAGTTCTTTAAGGGCAGGAAATCTGCACACAACCAAGAGAGGACTGAGTATACAGCAATCAGTGTTTAGCACCAACAGAAATGTACAAAGCTCCAGCCCAGTTACTGCCTGATGTCCTTTACCTTCAGGAAAGGGGACATAACTATGTGGCCCCAGACCTCATCTCTGTCCCACAGGCAATTCTTTGTGTAGCAGTGACAATCTATGTTCTGCTCTCTTCCTTCACAGTTCACTCTGATCCAGCCAAACAGGACTGTGTCCTACAATCCACACCACACTCACTCCCCATCATGGGACTTTCTACCTGTATTTCCCTTCTCCTTTCTACATGCCATTCTCTTCTCTAGGAACACAGGCATACCACAGATACCGTGGGTTTGGTTCCACACCACCACAATGAGTCCGATGACTTTTTTGGTCTCCCTGTGCATATAAACATTGTATCTCCACTATACGGTAAGCTATTGAGTGTGCAATCGCATTAGGTCTAAACGAATGATGTACGTACCTTAATTTAAAAATACTTTATCACTAAAAATGGGAACCACCATCTTAACTTTCAGGGAGGCCTAATCTTTTTGCTGGATTGTGGAGGGTCTTGCCAAGATATGGATGGCCGCTGACGGATCAGGATGGTGGCTGGGGAAGGTTTGGGCGCCCACGGCAATTTCTTAAAACCACAACAAAATTTGCTGCATTGACGGATTTTTTCCTTCAGGAAGGATTTCTCTGTATCAAGCGAGGCTATTTTACCTACGATAGAACTTCTTTCAGAATTGGAGCCGATCCTCTTTTTTTTTTTTTTTTTTAAGATTTTATTTATTCATTTGACAGAGAGAGAGAGCACAAGCGGGGGGAGGGGGAGAGGGAGAGGGAGAAGTAGGCTCCCCGCTGAGCCACTGAGCAGGGAGCCCTGTGTGGGACTCGATCCCAGGACCCTGGGATCATGACCTGAGCCAAAGGCAGACACTCAACCGACTGAGCCACCCAGGCACCCCGGAGGTGATCCTCTTAAACCCTGCTGCTGCATTAGCAATCGAGTTTATGTAATGTTCTAAACCTTTGGTTCTCCTTTCAACAATCTTCACAGCATCTTCACCAGGAGTAGATTCCATCTCAAGAAGCCACTTTCCTGGGGCGCCTGGGTGGCTCAGTCAGTTAGGCGTCTGCCTTCGGCTCAGATCATGATCCTGGAGTCCCAAGATTGAGTCCTGTGTCTGGCACCCTGCTCAGTAGGGAGTCTGCTTCTCCCTCACCCTCTGCCCCTCCCTCTGCCCCTCCCCCGCTCCTTCTCTCTCTGTCTCTTGCTCACTCTCTCTCACTCTCTCAAATAAATAAATTAAAAATTTTTTAAAAAGCCACTTTCCTTGCTCATCCAGAAGGAGCAGCAACTCCTCATTCCTTAAAGCTTTATCATGAAATTGCAGCAATTCAAATATAATAACAAAAACATTTAAAATATTGCAAGAATTAACAAAATAGGACAGATAGAACGTGGGCAAATGCTATCGAAAAACTCATCATAAAAATGAGGTGACATCCCCAGCTTACAAATATTACTTACTAATGAACTTGTTTAATATAAAAACTTCATGGAATTTGATTATGAATTCCAGCCATGCCATTTACTAGCTGCGTGACCCTAGGAAGGTCTTTTCTTTGATTCTCAGTGAGAAATTGTTTTAAGGATTAAAAAAGATGTGTGTAGGGGCACCTGGGTGGCTCAGTCAGTTAAGCGTCTGCCTTCAGCTCAGGTCATGATCCCAGGGTCCTGGGAACCAGTGCCGTGTCTGGCTCCCTCCTCAGCGGGGAGTCTGCTTCTCCCTCTGCCCCTCCCCCACTTTCATGCACGCTCGCTCTCTCTCTCTCTCAAATAAATAAAATCATTAAAAAAAAGTGTGTATAAAATGTCCAAGGCATACCAGTACTCAGTTGGAACTCAATAAAGAATAACTCCTCCCCTTATACCCCCCCTACCATCTTGGGTAAGGATGTACTTTCTTACCTATGCTTTATGTCTGCCTATGTTGACCTTGGGAACTCATGCTTCTCTAAAGTAACTGGTCACTTCCTTGCCTCTCTTTTCTTTTCAGCCCTTTCTTGCTTTCCTGCGGAATTGCTTACCTCCATCTCCCTTCCTGGTATATTCGCTCCCCACTTCCATGTAGCACTCGTAATAACCTGGAGCTGAGAAAATAATTGAGCCCACTGGTTTACCATCTAGAGGGATGGCAAAGCAAGGGTTTTTTCACACACTATTGAAGCTTCAGTGGGAAAGACTGTGTTGCTGGGACCAATGGTTGAAACATAGAATGGATTTTCCCACAGAAGCACAGTGTTGCATGGTCATTAGCATGTATGGTATTATTAATATAGTGTGATCCTTCAGATTATGCATTACATAGGCTTTTACGGGCTGTCCTGGGTACCTAATTACCATGGATACCATTGTTTTCTGTGGGAAAAATGTATTCCACATTCCAAGGAGCTGACTCACAAACGTAATACAGGAACACAAGCCACACACAAGTCCCAAACTTTCTGTACGTCTTCTCCAAACTACCCAAGGTCAAGCTTAGAGCTAGGTATTCCAAACTGCTGACTACTTACAAAAATTGAATAATTACAAAAATCATTTGCAGATATCTGTCTCAGATACTCATCTCTGTCCCTAGAGGGCTGACACGCATACCACTCCCAGAACACTTCTAACAATGCATTACCACTACCTACTTACCTATTTGCTTATTTTTCTCTTCCACTTAAGGAAGGGAACTTTTATTTTTGTGTCTCTAACATGTAGGATAGTATCGGATCCTCAGTAGTCAAAGAGAATTTAATAAATGACTAAAAAAAGAGCCAAGAGCTACCGACTTCCAAGGAAGATGGCACAGTAGGAGGACCCTAAACTCAGTCCCAGGAATACAACTAGATAACATTCATATCGGTGCAAATAAACCAGAAAATGACATGAAGACTAGCAAAACAAAAGAGGCCACATTGAAGAGGGTAGGAAGGACAGAGATGTGGTAGGGAGCTAAACTCCATAAGTCTGGCTACCAGAGAGAAGGAGCCACGGTGCACAGAAGGATGAGAAACAGACTATCATACCAGGGAAGACAAAACCCTACAGTATCTGGCTTTGAAAATCAGAGGGACCGAATTTCCTGAATTCTTACAACCAGTGGGACTTAAAGCCTGGAACTTTAAAAATCACTGGCTGGGATCTGGGAGAGACCAGAGGGCCATAGGAAGCTGAGTTCATACCCTTATAAGAGACAGCACCACAAACAGTCCACTGAGACACATCTTAGAAGCAGCATTTTGTAAAATGACTCAGGCATATGGGAGGGAGAGTTAGTTACTAATCTCAGAGTTCCCTAAGGGACTTCTCTAGGAACAAAGGAGCAAGCAGGCACCATTTCCCTCACAAGCTACCCAGCATAAAAAAATGTAGGAACAAGTTAGGTGCCTGTAATTCAACCTAACTTGCTTACACTGTGCCGCACCCATCCAATCAGGCCTGCCTCAGTCTTGGCCCTGTAATGAGAATACACTTAGGGACCTCAGTGAGTCCATCAAATGTAATCATGCTCACATAATATGGAATCCAGAAGAAAAGAGAGAAACGGTGGCAGAAAATTTATACCAAGAAATAATACCTGAAAACCTCCCAAATTTGGGGAAGGAAACATCCAGATCAAGGAGGCACAGAGATCCCTGAACAAATTCAACCTAAGGTGGTCCACAACAAGACATATAGTAATTAAAATGGTGAGAAGTAGTGAGAAAGATTTAAAAGCAGAAAAAGACAGGGGCGCACCTGGCTGGCTCAGTTGGTGGAGCATGTGACTCTTGATCTCAAGGTCAAGAGTTCAAGTCCCATGAAAGGAAGGAAGGAAGGAAGGAAGGGAAGAAGAAAGAAAGGGAGGAAGGGAGGAAAACAAAAGACAAGTTACATACAAGGGAAACCCCGTAAGGTTATCATTGGATCTTTCAGCAGAAACTTTGCAAGCCACAAGGGAGCAGCACGATATATTCAAAGTGCTGAATGGGAAAAATCGGCAGCCAAGAATATTCTATTCAGCAAGGCTATCATTCAGAATAGAAGGAGGATAGAGTTTTTCAGACAAACAAAAAGACTTCATAACCACTAAACCACCTCTACAAGAAGTATTAAAGGGGACACCCTGGGGCACCTGGGTGGCTCAGTTGTTAAGCATCTGCCTTTGGCTCAGGTCATGATCCCAGGGTCCTGGGATCAAGCCCCATATTGGGCTCCCTGCTCAGCGGGAAGCCTGCTTCTCCATCTCCCACTCCCCATGCTTGTGTTCCCTCTCTCATTGTCTCTCTCTCAGTCAAATAAATAAATAAAATCTTTAAAAATAAATAAATAAAAAATAAAGGGGACACCTTGAGTGGAAAGAAAAGACCATAAGTGAGTATATAAAAAGTAGAAAACACAAAAACAGTAAAAATAACTATATCTAAAAATCAGTCAAGGGATCCACAAAATAAAAGGAAGTTAAAATATGACATAATATTCCTAAAACATGGGGTGGGGGAGAGTAAAGAATGGATTCAAAATAAGTAAGCATCAACTTAATACAGATTGCTATATGCAGATGTTATATACAAACCTAATGGTAACCACAAATCAAAAGCCAGTAATAGATATGCCAAAAAATAGAGAAAGGAATCCGAGTATATCACTAAAGAAAGCCAGCAAATCATGAAAGAAAGCAAGAGAGTGACAGAAGAAAGGATCAAAGGCAAAAAACACATAACAAATTGGTAATCAAAACATATTTATCAAAAAGTACTTTGAATAAAAAGGGACTAAATGCTCCAATCAAAAGACATAGGGTGACAAGGTGGATAAAAGGACAAGACTCATCTATATGTTCTCTAAGAAAGACTCATTTAAAACCTACAGTCACCTCCAGATTGAAACTGAGTGGGTAGAGAAGTACTTATTGTGCAAATGGATGTCAAAAGAAAGCCAGGGTACCAATGCTTATATCAGACAAAAGAGACTTTGAAACAAAGACTGTAACAAGAGACAAAGGACCCTATATAATAATAAAAGGGACAATCCAACAAGAATATAACAATTGTAAGTATTTCTGCACCCAAAATGGGAGCACTTGAACACATAAAAGATAAAGGAAATAATTGATAGTAATACAATACTAATAGGGGACATTAACAGCCTACATACATAAATGGACAAATCACCCAAACAGAAAATCAACAAGGCAAGAGTGGCTTCAAAAGACACGATGGACCAGATGGGCTCAACAGATATATTCCAAACATCCCATCTTAAAACAGCAGAATACACAGTTTTCAAGCGCACATGGAACATTCTCCAGACTAGATCATGTTAGGCCATGAAACAAGTGTCAACAAATTGAAAAAATCAAAGTCACACCACACATCTTTTCTGACCACAACATTTTGAAACGAGAAATCGACCACAAGTAAAAATCTGGAAAGAGCGCATATACATGGAGGCTAAATAACATGCTACTAAACAATGAATGAGTGAACCAAGAAATCAAAGAAGAAATAAAAAATTACATGGAAACAAAGGAAAATGAAAACACAATGGTCAAAAACCTTTGGGATGCAGTGAAAGTGGTTCCAAGAGGTAAGTTTATAGCAATACAGGCCTACCTCAAGAAACAAGAAAAATCTCAAATAAGCAACCTAACATTACACCTAAAGGAACTAGAAAAAGAACAAAGAAAATCCAAAACAAGCAGAAGGGAGGACATAATAAAGATTCGAGCAGAAATAAATTATATAGAAATTTTTAAAAACAATAGAACCAGATCAATGAATCCAGGAGCTGATCCTTTGAAAAGATCAAAATTGACAAACCTCTAGCCAGACTAATTTAAAAAATAAATAAATAGAAAACTCAAACAAAATCACAAATGGAAGAGGAGAAATAAAAACCAACACCACAGGAATATAAACAATTGTAACAGAATATTACGAAAAATTAGATGTCAACAAACTGGACAACCTAGAAGAAATAGATAAATTACTAGAAACATATAACCTTCTAAAGTTGAAGCAGGAGGAAATAGAAAATGTGAGCACACTGATGACCAGCAATGAAATTTAATCAGTAATCAAACAACGCTCAACAAACAAAATTCCAGGACCAGATGGTTTCACAGGTAAATTCTAACAAACGTTTAAGGAAGAGGAAATACCTATTCTTCTCAAACTATTCCAAAAAGATAGAAGAGGAAAGAAACCTTCCAAATTCATTCTATCAGGTCAGCATTACCCTGATGCCAGAATCAGATAAAGACACTACAACAAAAGACAATGACAAAGGAGGACTGGTTGGCTGTCAGGAGAGCATGAGACTCTTGATCTTGATAAAAACCCTCAACAAAGTACGTTTAGAGGGAACATACCTCAACATAATAAAGGCCTTATATGAAAAACTCACAGCGAACATAATACTCAATGGGGAAAAATTGAGAGCTTTCCCCTGAGGTCAAGAACAAGACAGGGACATCCACTCTCTCTACTTTTTTTCAACATGGTACTGGAAGTCCTAGCCACAGCAAACAGACAACAAAAAGAAATAAAAGGCATCCAAATCAGTAAGAAAGAAGTCAAACTTTCACTATCTGCAGATGACATACTATATCTAGAAAACCCAAAAGATTCCACCAAAAAAAAAAAAAATACTAGAACTGATACACAAATTCAGTAAAGTTGCAGGATACAAAATCAATGTATAGAAATAGAAATGTGTTGCATTTCTGTACATGAATAATGAAGCAGCAGAAAGACCAATAAGAAAACAGTCCCATTTGTAAGTGCACCAAAAACAATAACTAAGAATAAACTTAACCCAAGAATTGAAAGACCTGTACTCTAAAAACTATAAAACACTGATGAAATTCTAAAGAAATGGAAAGACAATCCATGCTCATGGATTGGAAGAACAGAATTTTTAAAGTTCCATACTACCCAAAGCAATCTACAGATTTAATTCAATCCCTATCAAAATACCAACCGCAGTTGTCACAAAGCTAGAACAAACAACCCTAAAATTTGTATGGAACCACAAAAGAGCCTGAATAGCCAAAGCAATCTTGAGAAAGAACAAAACTGGAGATATCACAATTCCAGACTTCAAGTTATATGTCAAAGCCATAGTAAACAAAACAGCATGGTACTGGTGCTAAAATATACACATAGATCAATGGAACCAGAATAGATCACCCACAAATAAACCCACGATGATATGGCCAATTAAGCTTCAAAAAGAGAGGCAAGAATATATAATGGAAAAAAGTCTCTTCAACAAATGGTGATGGGAAAACCAGATAGCTCCAGGCAAAGAAATGAAACTGGACCACATTGTTACACCATATACAAAATTGTTACACCATATACAAAAACTCAATATGGATTAAAGACCTAAATGTGAGACCTGAAACCATAAAAATCCTAGAAGAGAGCATAGGCAGTGATGTCTCTGACATCAGCGGTAGCAACATTTTTTGAGAAATGTTTCCTGAGATAAGGGAAAGAACAAAAATAAACTATCAGGACTACATCAAAATAAAAAGCTTCTGCACAACGAAAGAAACAACCAAGAAAACCTAAAGGCAAACTGCTGTATGGGAGAAGATATTTGCAAATGACATACCTGAAAATGGGTTAATATCCAAAATATATAGAAAAAAACTTATACAACTCAACACCAAAAAACCCCAAATAATCCAATTAAAAAATCACTGACCATCAGGGAAATGCAAATAAAAACTACAAATAAGATATGACCTCACACCTGTCAAAATGGCTAAAATCAAAAACACAAGAAACAACAAGTGTTGGCGATGATGTGGAGAAAAAGGAACCCTCTTGCAGTGTTGGTGGGAATGCAAACTGGTGCAGCCACTGTGGAAAACAGTATGGAGGTTCCTCAAAAAGTTAAAAATAGAACTACCTTATGATCTAGTAATTGCACTCCTAGGTAGTATTTAAAAAAACCCACAAAAAACACTAATTCAAAGGGATACATGCACCTCTATATTTATTGCAGCATTATTTACAATAGACAAATTATGGAAGCAGCCCAAGTGTCCATCAATTGATGAATGGATAAAGAAGATGTGATATGTGTGTGTGTGTGTATGTATATATATATATAATAGAATATTATTCAGCCACGAGAAGAATGATGTCTTGATATTTGCAACAAAATGGATGGAGCTGGAGAGGACAATCCAAGGGAAATAAGTCAGAGAAAGACAAGTACCATATGATTTCACTCATGTGGAACTAGAGCGGGGGGAAACAAGCAAAGGAAAGAGAGAAAAAGAAAGCAAGAGAGAGAGAAACCAAGAAACAGACCCTTAACTATAAAGAACAAACTCATGGTTACCAGAGGGGAGGTTTGGTACGGGGATGGGTAAAATAGGTGATGGGGATTAAAGAGTCCACTAATCAGATAAGCACTGAGTTGTGTATAGAATTGCTGAATCACTATATTGTATACCTGAAACTAATAGAAACACTGTGTGTTAACTATACTGGAATTAAAATTTAAAACTTAATTGAAAAAAGGCAAGAGCTATGGATGCAATGGAATACACACAGGTAGTTATTTTCATGGACCAGAGTGGTAGGTCTGGGAGAAGGGTACAGGTCTAGGCTGAAAAGAAAGAGCTAGAAACCCTAGCCTAGGTAGCATACAGTGTACCACGGCTTAGATGCTAGATCTTTCACAGATCCTGAATGATCAAGCACTCAATATTAACAGAAAAATTAAAGAATCAAATAATTATATGATGTCAGAACTGCTAGGGACCTAGGAGATAATTTTATCCTTCTCATTTTCCAGAGATGGACGTTGAGACCCAAACAGGAGCTAGGACTTGCCATTCACCCAAACCAAACATCCAAGAGCCAGCTCTCCATCATCTGACAGTTCCCATTTTGGATGAATAGTCAGCCAGGAAAGATAACCACTGCACTCAAAGGGAAATCCAAACTGCTCCTGAGAATCTACCTATCTTCTTGAGTCAGCCCTACCTAGTTATCAAGGCCAGCTCAAGTTATAAAACCTAAACAAGAATAAAATATCTCTGATATAGTAAGAGCCCTGGAAATGCATACAGTTCATACCGTTCTCATACAGCAATAAAAATACTCCCAACAAGTGCCAACCATCCCCACACAAACAAATGTGTTCATGCTATATTACACTGCCCAGGATTTCTGGCAGAAGTATACTATATTCATAATATTCAATAAATATTCTATGTTTATGTACATGATATTTAACATTCAATTTTTAAATTTTATTTTATTATGTTATGTTAATCACCATACATTACATCACTAGTTTTTGATGTAGTGCTCCATGATTCTTTGTTTGCGTTTAACACCCAGTGCTCCATTCAATTAACATTCAATTTTTAAAAGCATGAGTGTGTTTTCAAGTAAATGGCACCAAAATAGGCTGTTTGAATAAGAAAAAAGGGTCAGAAAATACATCAATGTACAGGGGCACTAGTGGAAATTTCCAACAGCAAAAATGATCCCTGCCATCGCTCATTTTTTTGCCCATCAAAAGAGTGTTTGAAGATTTCAATGGGGATTTTCTAGTCAGAATTGTCAAAGAGTACGTTGCAGAGATCATTCAATGCAGAAGCCAGTTTGCTTCTCCATACTTATCTTTGTACATATTTTATGAGTACTAAGTGGTAGAGTAAAAATAGCACTGAACTAGGAATCAGGAGAATCAGCTTCTAGTCCTCAATCTGCCTCCAACAAGCTGGGCTGCCTGGGAAAATCTCTCACCCTCTGTGAGCATCAGTTTCCCCGTCTAAAATGAGAAGATAAAAATAGATTGGAGTTCCCTCAGAGACCTGCTTTAATATTTTTGTGTGTGTTTTGGACACAATTTCATTTGTCAAAATGAATGCCAGTGCCGTAAGATGACTATTCACAAATTATTGAAGTGAAACTTTCATGATTTTGTTCTTGATTGATCATGTATAACTTAATTGGCTAATTGGGCAGAAGGATCTAAGGATGCAACAGGTTCAAAATGGGGACTAGTCTCAATAATTGTCAAACGAGAAACTGTTACTTTCTGAAAGTTAAAGAAAGTAATGGGTAAAGCAGGTGACCTAGAGAAATTCTTCCCATCCTAAGAAACAGTTTGCAAATATGCTGCTGATGAGTGTTCAATGTCAACTCAGTCTCCATGCAGACCAAACTAGGATTAACGTAAACTAGGCTGTGACAAACCCTGTCATAAAAGTGGGGATGGGATGGCGTTTGCATGGATTCTAGGGAGAGCCATAGTGTGAGAGTATGTCAGTATGCTCTGCCCAGGAGAATCAGTGCTCTGATTCTAAAAACAAGTACCAATTCTCTGGAGATTATTATTTCAGGAGTGGAGAAGGACAATCTGTCACACCACCCTAGCGTGATGGAAATGTCCACGGAGAACATCACATTCCCTTTGTTCTAACTCTGTATTCTCAAAGTAATATTCTGACATACCATCTGACCTCCAGAGTAAACTTTCCAAACAGGAGTGTGTGTCCTGTGCAAAAGATTGATACCAGGTATACAGCCGGCTACAGTCTTTATCATAAATCAAGAAAATGTATGTTTGGAATATCTGATCTGTGGGACTTTGATTAGCATGGGTAAACTGATCTAACGAGATTTTGTTCTGAAAAACTAAAAAACAAAACCAGGATCGTGAGTCAACTCACCAAGAAGGGCATTCACCCATACGTCCTAGGCTGAAATGGTCAGTACCTCGATACTATCCCTTAACAGAAACTTCAGTATGGCAGACCATTTCTTGGGATCTCAAACTAAGGACACAAAGAATATTTTCCAATCTAGACTCATTAACCCCATTACCTGAGCTCTTTCAGGGCTATTCTTTCAGTCCACTAGCCTGACAGTAGGTTCAAAGTCAATAAAGCGCTAATAAGCACTATATAAAAGGCAACAACTACAGGGAAGCTAGATGAAAAGTGGGGTATATACACCACTGAAAACCTACAAAGACTTACTGCTGGAAATAAAATAGATGTGTGACTTTATTTTAAACTCCCCAAACCAGCACGTGACATGCTAACTCCTGTCTATATCTTTGACCTCATTTCCTGAGACCCTCTTTCAAAACCCCCTACCCTCCAGTCATATACTATATTAACAGTTCCCTATATATGTCCATGCTTTGACATATGTAATTTCTTCTACCTGGACAATCCTTTTCACTCTGAATTTCCTGATTCAGCTTGAAGGGGAGCAGAATATACTACCCCAATCTTTGACATAAGGATTATTTTGAGCCACTTGGTTTGTTTGGTTTTTTTTCTTGTAAGAAATAGCTTTACATACTTGTTTACTCATGCTGTTGTGATCTATTGTTGATTCTACAACCCATTTCTCTTCACTAGCTTTTGGGAAGACCGAGAATCTTTTTTTTCCTCCTTTTTGAAGTATACTTGACATACATTATTATCTTAGTTTCAAATATACAACATCGTGAGCTGACAACTATATACATTATGAAATGCTCATCATGATAAATGTAGTACCACGTGCCACCATACAGTTATAACAGTATTATTGACTATATTCCTATAATTTTTATCCATGGGACTTCATTTATTCATTAATTTCTAAATGGAAGTTTGTACCTCTTAATCCTCTTAACCTAGTTTGCTCATCTCTCATTCTGGAAACCACCAGTTTGTCTTCTAGATTTGTGAATCTATTCCTCTTTTGTTCTTTGTTTAGTTTCTTAGATTATATATATAAGTGAAATCATATGGTATTTATATTTCTCTGTCTCTGTGTTTTGGACACAATTTCATTTGTCAAAACAAATGCCAGTGCCATAAGATGACTATTCACAAATTATTGAAGTGAAACTTTCATGATTTTGCTCTTGACTGATTATGTATAACTCTTAATTAGCTAATTGGGCGGAAGGATCTAAGGATGCAACAGGTTCAAAATGGGGACTATTCTCAATATTTGTCAAACGAGAAATTGTTACTTTCTGAAAGTAAAAGAAAGTAATGGATAAAGCAGGCGACCAAGAGAAATTCTTCCCATCCTAAGAAACAGTTTGCTAAACTGTCTAACTTATTTCACGTAGTGTAATAACCTCTAGATTCATCCATGCTTTCACAGATGGCAAGATCTCATTCTTCTTAATGGCTGATATACACCGCCCCCCCCACACACACACAATGGAATATATACACACACACCACCATTTCTTTATCGGTTCATCTATTGATGGACACTTAGGTTGCTTCCTTATCTTTGCTGTAAATAATGCTGCAATAAACATAGGGGTGCATATATCTTTCTAAATTTGTGTTTTCATTTCCTTTGGATAAATACCCAGAAATGGAATTACTGGATCGTACAGTATTCCTATTTTCAATTTTTTGAGGAACCACCATATTGTTTTCCACAGTGGCTGTACCAATTTACATTCCAAACAACAGTGCACGAGGGTTCCCTTTTCTCCTCATCCTCCCCAGTACTTGTGATTTCTTGTCTTTTTGATACTAGCCATTCTCACTGGTGCAAGGTGATATCTCATCGTAAAAAGTACAGTTTGCATTTCCTTCAGCTGGTTATTCTTAGGAAACAACAGACACAGGAAAAGCACTGAAAACCTAGTAGATATAAGGAAAACCTCCATCTGTAAGGATGTATTCCTCTCTGTACTAGGAGAAGGAGAAGGAGTAAATCTCTAGAAACTCTTATCAGTAGAAAAGGCAGGGACTTAAATCTGCATAACAACTTAACCCTTGTTTAGGGGTCTTTGCCTGAAAACCTCCCATAACTGGCCCCCCAACCCCAACATCTTATTTTCTTTACTGATGGCAATACTATTTAAGGTGATGTCTTGGGCCATTTTGGGGAGTTAAATCAGCTTTTCTGATATCTCCCTTGTACACAGGAGGTATACATGTTATTCAACTTCTGTTTGTTCTTTTCCTATTAATCTGGCTTTTATTACAGGGGGATATCAGCCAAGAACCTAGAAGGGTAAAAGGCAAATTATTTTTCCTACCCTACAAACTCAAGCTTTATCTTCTTTCATAAAGCCTCCGGTGACAATTTAAGTGTCTTCCTATGTGTCTTCATAGAATCCTGTCTCTCTGTATATGCCTATCAAAGCTCTTATGCTTATGAATTATAATTGCTGGTTTTTTGCTCTATATTCCCTCTGATGCCATCAGCTCCGTAAGAGAGGATGTAACACCTTATTCATTTGTGTATTTCCAGTTCCCTAATAAAAGGTGAGCCCTTGTTAATATAGGTTTGTTGAATAAATGATCAAATGCTTGTACAGGAAAGTATACAGCACAGTGGGGAAGATCCAACCACTGGGAGCCATGGACATGAATTACAAAAACATTTGCTTCACATAGTCCCACATTAAACCTTCCAATGTGGTTTCTCCATGTCTCAAGCTTCCTTTCCAGCAGCTCCAATATACAAAAGTCATCCAACATTGAAGATTTTGTTTTTAATTGTCAGTCACTTTCTTAATGAAACTCAAAATAAACCATGCTACTGGGTGCAGAATGAGCTCAATAACCAGAGGCTAAGTTAAAAGAAAGAAGACAAAACCAAGGCCAGAATGGTCTAGAAGGGGGTCAAAATGCCTTTCCATTCCTCTGAGAACTCTGAATTAGATCCCACATTCATCTTTCCTTCGGGGTATTTCAAATAATGTCAGACTAAGTAATAAACGTCAGATGAGCTGGAAAATACCTAGTTAAGAGGACGTTTCTTACACAGCCAAAAAAGGCTATTCAAAACTTCCCACATAAATGTGGCTTTCAAACATTTATAGACTTGAGGCAATGCTGCACGATCTTGGAAGGATAGAGAACATTTCTTTCCTTGTTCCTCCTGCAAATTTTCAACAAATACCTACTCCTCCTCTCGGTGATGTTGCACTTCAGCTTATCCTTCACAAAACAGATGGCAGGAATGAAAGAAGAAAAAAAAATCTATCAAGAGTAGCCACAAAGTTCTTGCTTCAAATGGTTGTTTTTGACGTACCTTCTCTCAGGTAGCCCATGACAAAGTTGAAAGTGAGATCTGCTTTTGTGAGCATGATTCCTCTTTCCTCCAACTCACTAATCTCTCTGTTATCTCTCCTTCCCTCCCTCCACTCTTCTCCCTCATAGTTACTTCTAGAGTTATTATTTTCCCATGTCCTGACATATTCTGTAAATTGGCCACATTTGGAATTATTGAATAGACTTTTGTTGCCATTGTTAAATTTTACCATGTATTGATTTCAGTTTGGGGTCCTTAATTCCATGAAATAATAGGTAAATTCTTGTTTTTACACTTCAAAGTCAAAGATAGATGTTTTGGCTATGGTGGACATTATCATTATTTACTTGATATTTCGTTTTTCTTACCTTAAAGCACAACGTTGAGAGGAAATTAAAAGGATTGATGGATGAATACCCTGGGTCCACTCATAGCCCTAGTGGGAATTTTCTATACAAAGCAATAAGAGTGAGTAATGTTTGAAAGTCTTTCTGAATTATAGAGCAATGCAGTGTACATTCTTGAATTGGGTACCAGAGAGAAATCGGGAGACTGCGAATCAGGTAAAGTCATTTAACACAATTCAAAGTCAGATCAAGCCTCCTTCAGATACCTGGCTGGGTTTGTGAGCCAGGCACAACTTTGTAAGAAGAGCATTTGGTTCACTTGGTTAGCACAGATTTGACTTCGTTCTTAAGTGGGTTTTTTTTGGTTTGTTTTTGGGGGGGGTTTTTGTTTGTGTTTTAGTAATCTCTACACATAATGGGGGGCTCGAACTCACGACCCCGATATCAAGAGTTGTGTGCTTTGACCATGCCAGCTGGATGCCTCCACAGATTTGTCTTCTTAATGACAACAACTCATTTTACCTTCTCATTCATCTAATTGTGCTCCAATTGTGATTTTCCAAATAAGAGATGAAACAAGTATTCCAACCCTTTTGACCGAAATATTTATCATTGTCCATTAGTAAGTTGAGTTTTCAACATTTCTCTGGGCCTTGCTGGTAGAAATTTTATTTCCCAGAGTTATATCAACCGGGAATGAACACCGCTAAAGTTAGCCCATGGAACTAAGACCAGACAGAAACAGGAACACCTAAGTCTTCAATCAATATCACAATTATTTATGGTCTACTGTATAGGTTCCTAAACATAGGATTCCATATAGTTCGTAATCTGGATTCTACTCTTCTGGCTTTAATTTCTGGACCTTCTTTCTGTTCTACTGCATTTCAGCTACTCTAATTTCTGTGCACTTGCTCTTACCCCAAATCCATTCCACCCTCCATGCCCATTGTGCCTAGGGACTCCAAGGCCCGATGTAAATACCAACTATTCCATAAAAGCTTATCCTAATGCCTTAAGCAGAACTGTTAGTTTCTTAAAGTTGTCTTGTTAGTTGATTTGTATCTCTAATACAAGATACAGTAAATTATACTATTTATGTGTCTATCTTCCTTACTTGTTTGTGAATGCCTTGAAGGCAAAGGACCATGACTTCAATCTTGATTCCCAACCACTGGAGTTAATCACATCCTCCTTTGAATGACCATGGCCCTCGATTTTCACACATAGTGAACGAGATCAACATCACTTCTTTACAAGGCTGTCTCTTCGACAATGAGCTCATTTAGATCAAGGACTATATTGTGCCCATCTCCAGCAATGAGCACATGAACAGAAATATAGCAAGCGGTCAATAAATATTTGGAAAAATGAAGCAGAACACAAACCTTACAGTCATGTGCACCATTTTCTTTTTTTTTTTTTTAAAGATTTTATTTATTTATTCATGAGAGACAGAGAGAGAGAGAGAAGCAGAGGGAGAAGCAGGCTCCCAAGGAGCAGGGAGTCCAATGTGGGACTCAATCCCAGGACCCTGGGATCATGACCTGAGCCGAAGGCAGACGCTTAACGATCTGAGCCACCCAGGCGCCCCATGTGCACCATTTTCTAACCACTGAGTTACCATCAAATGGGACAGATTAAGTATTCAGAATTTAAAAGTGATTACAGCGTGAACCTTCTGGTAAAACTTTAAAAGGATGGTCCAATCAAAAACATAAATATAGGTCTACTATTATCCATACAAGGAAAATATCATGGAAAATCAACATAATTCAACAGGTATTTACTGAGCACCTACTATGAGCCAGGATCTTTTATGGGCAGCTGATACAATAGAGGACAAGACAAATTCCTTTTATTCACATAGTTTACATGTTAGAGGGAAGAAAAAGACAACAACAAATACAAATTTTTTTGAATATAGACTCTGCCAAGAGGTAGTTAAGTACCATGAAAAATAATAAAGCAGGATATATAATTCTGATCATTTCAATAATTCAAGGAGAAAATACATTTGTTTCGATTACGTGACAGGACCCTGAGTGTTTCTTTAGGTCTACTTTATAAGTTTTGCATTCTGCAGGTCATTTGGCACCTAAGGAAATACAAACTGATTCCCTTAGCATTCATCAATGGGGGATGTAATCCACACAACCACTGATGTTCACGTCAGTATAATAAACCGCTGCAGGGGACGGGTGGAGAAAGAACAATGAGAAGGAAAAAGATGGAAGGAAGCAAATCGATAAAAGGAAATTCGCCGCTCTGAATCTGCATTTATCCAAATGTGAATTTGCCCTTGAAATCCCCGTAACAGGGCTACTACATAGGCAACTCACCTTTGTTATAAAATCCCCTGGACACACTAGTACCTAAATCCAGATCTTATACTGGCTTCTACAGAAGAGAGAAATATTAGAGCAAGATGCCAGGTGCAGCATTCTTCTCGACAGACACTTCTCAACGCTGCAGGTGTCTCCCAGTCCCTCCCTTATCACAAACCCTCTCCCCTCTGGCAGTGGAAATTATGTTTCTTTGAAATTCTCACTTCCTAAGAAGTGATGCAGATCTGCTTTAAAGCAGATGCCAAAGTGCTCAACATTGTTTTTCTGTGGAATTTCTGGGAAACAAAACAGTGAAGCTTTATCTTTGAATAAAGAAAGTTGGCACTGTTATAGGATCACCCATAGTCTTCAAATCTTTAAAAAGACATCAGTAGACTAAATCATTCAGCAAAGAGTGTGTATATGTGTTTTGAGCAGGCCATACTCAAATTATCATGCTGGTTCTTTCTGCATATTCTGTCTGATATTAAAACCAGACTTTCATATCTTAAGAAAAAAAGATTGACATTCAAAGCGGAAAAGTATAAGACAATCTGGTTACCTAAAGATATTTTTCTTTGAAAATCACTGGGTATTTCCAAATAACAGGGTAATAAAAATTCTTTTAATTGCTTAAAAATATGTTTAATAACATTTTTGCCACATATTTAGTCATTTTCTTGCCAAATATTCTTTACCCAAAATGCAAAAGAGTGTCCTCTTTCCATGTCAGTTCTCTTTAAAATGGAAAACCAGGATGACCTCTATTACCCTTTTTAAAATTCATATTCTCATTTGCACTTCACTGACTTGGGGCTAAGCCATCAGGAATGGAATCAGCATGAAACTGTTAATAAGTATTTTGTAATTATTCATTTGTTCAATCATTTCCCCTACCTTCCTTGTATTCAGTTAGAAACAAATTTAAGGCGAGTGCTAAACATTCACTTCAGTAAAGAGGACACTAATCAGCAGAGTAAAAGAAAATTTAAAACATATATAATTAAGCCACTCCAAAATACACATTATTAACATTTTGGCGTATGGCTATTCAGTCCTTACGTATAGATAAGTATAGATATATAGAAAAAGAGATGTGTATTAAAAATGGAAGCGTGCAGGCGCCTGGGTGGCTCAGTCGTTAAGGGTCTGCCTTCGGCTCAGGTCATGATCCCAGGGTCCTGCGATGGAGCCCCACATCGGGCTCCCTGCTCCACGGGAAGCCTGCTTCTCCCTCTCCCACTCCCCCTGCTCGTGTTCCCTTTCTTGCTCTGTCTCTCTCTGTCAAATAAATAAATAAAATCTTTTTAAAAAAATGGAAGTGTAAACTGTTCTCCCCAACTCAAGTCTATAGGGAACATTCTTTCAGTCTTAATAAAGGTGTTTCTTAATAAAGAAACATTGTTTCTTAGTAGTTGCAAATGTATGGATATTACACAGTCTATTTAACTGCTTTCCTATTATTAGATATTGAGGTTGTTTACTTTTCCTATTATATTCAAGCCTGCTATGATGATTCTTATAGCTAAATTATAGCAACCATTTGTTTTCCAAAGAAAGAAATTCTAGAAGTGAAGGGTCAAAAGGCATGAAAATATTTAAGACTTTAAAACACATTGTCCAAATGCATTCCATGAACATTGCCTGATTTATACTCAACTGCCATTAAAAATAATTTAAGGACAGTGTAAATACTAATACAGCTACCTAGTTCCTCTGCCGTCTCCCCGGTACTTGGAATTATCATTCTTCTTGATGTCTGCTCATTTGACAGGCAAAAAACATATCATCTACCTCTTAAAGAGGAGAGTCTTTGTAAATTACTGAATCAACAAACATTTGTTCTATCTGTTTTGTGTCAGGTATTGAGTTCAACTTTAAAGGTCACACAACTAAGACACCAATGTGGCCTCCAAAGAACTTACAATCCAGCGGAGGATTCGGACAGGTACACGAATGGTAAAGACTAGAAACATGCTAGTCTAAGATCTGTAACAGAAGTAGAAATGAAGTATATGGCAGAGCTGCACCAAATAACTCGTTTTCCTGAGTCTATTTCAGCAAACAAAGGCGTTTCCACTTTTCATAACCTGATGGATCCCATATACATAGCCAGGTATTTAAATAAGAGAGCTGAAAAGTACACAGACCTGAAAAGAAAGCAAATAAACTCTATTTAAAGTTAGATATGGGTAAAGGATTACCAGGGCTGGATAGAGTAAGAAATGGATCTGGGTTCCTTACAAAGAAAACTCATCAACTTCAAGCTGCAGGCTCTACACTTACCCTACAGAGAAGAAGGTAAGTGACAGAGTTTCTAGGAAGCTTCATGGTGGGTCAACTCTGATCTATACCTAATCACCATTGACCATTTCAGCACCCAGAGAAATGAAAGTATTCAGCGCCAACCATAACAGTGTTTGTAAACCTTACCATATTCTTTCTTCCACCCTACCTTAGTGATGAGTAAGAGCAGTACTGATAAAGGAAATGGTTGGGGTTTGGAGCCGATGGCCAAGAAAGAATTTTTGGAATGTCATCAGTGCAAAAAGGTGGTTTTATTAAAGCACTGGGGACAGGACCCGTGGGCAGAAGGAGCTGCACCGGGGTCGTGAGGAGTGATCCAATATATACTTGCAAGTTGGGAGGGTGTTAGGGAGAGCATAAGTCTCTAAGGAATTTTGGAAATAAGGTTTCCAGGACCTTGAAGGGGCTAGCTACTGTTAGGAAAATATCATTTATTACTGTCTAATAAAACCCTAGTCATGAGACCCTTCATATGTATATCGGTGAGTCATATGCTTGAAGGATGATTGCCAACATACATCTTGGGGGTTAGAGATAAAGGAAGATTCCAAAGGAATTTTTATGTTAAGGTAGACTTACAGGATCCTGGGGGGTCGGGATAATGTTAAGCTAAGATTGCCTTTTGCCCTTAGCAAAGTATTAACATCGAGGCAGCTGAGTTGCTAGGGGAAGGTCACTCTGCCTGTTTCAAGGACTTGTCAACGGACTGTAAGTAGTAAGGAAATTTATTTTTTCTTTTGCCTTTATCTCCAAACATTTTCCCCATGTACAAAGATTGAGAATATTAAATTCAGAGAGGTTAAGACATCTTGTTGCATCAGCTAAAACTACAAGGTTTTTCCACTTACTAGGGACAGAAACTATCTGAGGTCCATTTTTACTATATCTATGGAACAATTTCTAGTTTCATGAAGCAGCCTAGAGAAAGCTGAGATCTTATAATTGCCTTAATTATTTGTCATAAATAAAATAAGCACATTATATATATATATATTTTTAAGATTTTTTTATTTATTTGATAGAGAGAGACACAGCGAGAGAGCGAACACAAGCAGGGGGAGTGGGAGAGGGAGAAGCAGGCTTCCTGCGGAGCAGGGAGCCCAATGTGGGGCTCGATCCCAGGACCCTGGGATTGTGACCTGAGCTGAAGGCAGACACTTAATGACTGAGCCACCCAGGCGCCCCAGCACATTATATTTTTATTTTTCCTGTGGAGATGGAATTCTTGGTAACACTTTAATGCAAATCAGGTAACATTTTAATGTGAAATATAGAAATGTTTATTCTCCTCTCTCCTCCAGCAACCCAAGATGCCGAAAGGGAAGAAGGCGAAGGGGAAGAAGGTGGCCCCGGTGCCTGCTGTTGTGAAGAAGCGGAAGGCCAAGAAGGCGGTCAATCCCCTGTCCGAGAAGAGACCCAAGAATTTTGGCATTGGACAGGACATCCAGCCCAAAAGGGACCTCACCCGCTTTGTCAAATGGCCCCACTATGTCCGGCTGCAACGGCAAAGGGCTAGTCTCTATAAATGTCTAAAAGTGCCTCCCGCAATTAACCAGTTCACCCAGGCCTTGGACCACCAGACAGCTGCTCAACTGCTTAAGCTGGCCCACAAGAACAGACTAGAGACAAAGCAGGAGAAGAAGCAGAGATTGTTGGCCCGGGCCAAGGAGAAAGCTGCGGGCAAAGGGGATGTTCCCACTAAGAGGCCACCTGTCCTTCGAGCTGGGGTTAACACTGTCATCACCTTGGTGGAAAACAAGGAGGCTCAGCTGGTAGTGATTGCACATGATGTGGATCCCATTGAGCTGGTGGTTTTCCTGCCTGCCCTGTGTCGTAAGATGGGGGTTCCCTACTGCATTTTCAAGGGGAAGGCCAGGCCGGGGCGTCTGGTCCACAGGAAGACCCGCACCACTGTCGCCTTCACACAGGTCAACTTGGAAGACAAACGAGCTCTGGCAAAGCTGGTGGAAGCCATCAGGACCAATTACAATGACAGATATGATGAGATCCAACGCCACTGGGGAGGCAATGTCCTGGGTCGGAAGTCTGTGGTTGCATCGCCAAGCTGGAAAAGGCAAAGGCTAAAGAACTGGCCACCAAACTGGGCTAAGTGGACGCTGTTGAGTCTTCTGTACGTAAAAGTAATAAAACGTTGTCTTTCCAAAAAAAAAAAAAAAAAAAGAAAGAAATGTTTATTCTCAGTCCACTAAGAATTCCAATGAAGCATTTTGGATGGCTGTCTTATGCTGCCTACCAACATGCATGGTGAAATGGAGAACAGAAGCCGTTATTAATAATACTCTAATCAAAACCTTTTTTTGCCTTAATTTTTGTAGAGCTCATATAAACTGCTTTAGGGCCTGAATAACCCAGACATTTTCTCAATTTTTGAACTTCAGGGAGATACAGATAATGATAGATCATTAATTACACACCTAGAAACCCACCAGGTTAATGGAAAATTAATGGATCTTGCTCTTTATGTCTGCATCGAGAACAGTACATATGTTCTCTATCTTTGCTACAAACACTTCCAAAAAAAAAAAAAAAAAACTAGGTCATCTTTAGAGCCATTTTTTGTCTTTGCTTATAGTAAGGTCTTTTTGTGCCTTTTTTTTTTTTTTAATTTGTCAGTGATTCATTTTATTTACAATGAAATCCTCTTACATAAGAATTTTTTTTCCTCCAGCTGAACTGCACTGTGAGTGAAAAGTCATTAGACACAGATTTTCCATTTGTATTCTCTGAGGCAGCAAAACACTTCAGGACTCTCCCATTTTCCTTTCTGCAACAGGAGTATTTAGGGCCATTATAAGTGTATGTGGGTGCCTCTCTGCATTTTGCCCTTCTCGCACTTGGAAAGCTTTTTCATACCTCATGCTGCTTTCAGAGCCTTACATTTGCATTTTAAAAATTCAAATGGAAGTAACCAACCCCTTGGCTATTATAGCCTGTGAATCAGAGCCAACCTGTGTAAATGACAAGGTTGTTTGAAAATGAAAGAATTAAATTGACCTGACAACATGGGCAAATGTCACTGATTATCCCATTGACTGCCATGGAGGAGCTTGGTTGTCCATACTACTGAATAAATCCTATACAAAAGAATGCAATATATAGTACTGTTACTGATTTTTTTTTTTGCAAATGGGGTTGGATGAGAAGAAGGAGAGGAAATTAAGAAGTTACAGTTACATGGACAATTTATGCCTTGCTTGCCAGTATGATATTACCCTATGTAAAGACAAGTAGACTTGGGAACATTAAATAAATTGAAAATATCGAGAAAGTAAAAAATGTTAAATAAAATGAAGATTCTAAAAAGTATCTGCCAGGGGCACACAATTTATTCTTTAATATGTTTATTTGTTTATGTGGGGGGATATGAACGCTAAAAAGCAATGGTTTATTCTAGATCGCACACATCATCACTATTACTACTAAACACCACAGATGAAATTATTTGGTCCTTTAGACAAAGTACACATAACCATCAATCAGTGGAGAGAAAGAAGTGATCAGAAAAGAATAAACACCAAAAGAAACTCCCAGATACCTAGACGCAGAAAAGACAGAACTTGTGCTTTTATTTATTTTTTTAAAGATTTTATTTATTTATTTGACCCAGAGAGAGAAAGCTAGAGCACAAGCAAGGGGAGTGGCAGGCAGAGGGAGAGGGAGAAGCAGGCTCCCACTGAGCAGGGAGAGCCTGATGCAGGGCTCGATCCCAGGACCCTGGGATCATGACCTGAGCCGAAGGCAGATGCTTAACTGACTGAGCCACCCGGGCACCCCAAGAACTTTTGGTTTTAAAAGCAGAACGAATGAAAGCAGTACTACCAAAACAGGCAGTGAGGTTGACAAGAGGAGACAGAACAAAGACAGAGTGAATAGACAGGAGGGTAGAAACACCAGCCACCTCAACGCACACCCTGTCCTGCACAGCCTTGTAGTAAGTCTAGGAATCCGGCACATAAAAACGAACACCAAACCAAACCGTGTTACATTACGAGCAAGGAGCTGTATGGCAAGTACAATTTTTTAAACATTGTACAGAGGAAGAAGTACTGAACAAGAAGCCAGGAGATCTGTTATGTCTTCTTCTACAAGACTGATAGACCTCGAGTGCATTATGCTAAGTGTAGTGAGACAGAAAAAAAACAAACAAAAATATAATATCACTTCTGCGTGTAGTCTAAAAACACAACAAGAAAACCTGAACTTCTAGAGAACAGATTGGTGCTTGGGAGGGGGGGTTGGAGGAAGGGGGTCAAAAGGTACAAATTTCCATTTATAAAAAAAGTCATGGGGATGTAACGTTCCACTGGTGATTACATTTCTGAAGTTCATAATTCTGCATTGTATATTTGAAAGTTACTGTGGGAGTAAATCTTCAAAGTTCTCACCACAAGAAAAATATTTTTCTTAAGTATTAACCACATGCAAGATATTGTTGGGAAATGTGGTAGGGACTAGAGGGTTGAATGAAATGAGTACCAGTCCTTCACTCTATTGGGAATGATTGTTGCTCTCTATGGATCTCCTGAATCTTAGAGGAAATGGATTCGGTCTTTCAGCTTAAGGATGATACTACCTGGGTAGATGCTTTTTATCGGGTTGAAGAAATGTCCTCCTATCCCTGGTTTGTTGAGAGGTTTTATCAGAAATGGATGTTAGATTCTACCAACTGTTTTTTATGTACAAATTGATACGATCATACAGTTTTCTTGCTTAATCTGCTAATGCAGTGAATTACATGGATTGACTCTCAAATACTAAACTAACTTTGAATTCCTGGGATAAACTCCACCAGTTCATGATGTCTTATCATTTTTATGTACTGTTAGATTTCATTTGCAAACATTTCATTTAGAAATTTTTCATCCACATATAGGAGAGATATAGGCCTGCAGTTTACTCATAATGTGTTATTTCTGCTTTTAGAATCATGACAATGTTGGACTCCTGGAACAATGTGGAAATTCTTTCCTCTCCATAAATATTCTAGAAGGATTTCTATATACTCGATACTATTTCTTCTTCAAATATCTGACAAAATTCCACAGGGAATCTATTTAGATCTGCTAAGGTTTGTAAATCCAAATTCAATTGTTGAAAACTAGATACATGTGTATTCGAATTATCGAGTTTACCGTACATGAGGTTTGGTAGTTTGTGTCCTTGAAAGTGTGTCCATTTCATCCGAGTCATCATATTATTGACATAAAGTTACTCACAATTTCTCCATTAGCTTTTTAGTATCTATATAAAATGTAAAGATATTATGTCTCTCATTGCTAATATTTTAATTTGTATATTTTCTCTTTTTTATCCTGATAAATCTGGCTAGAACTTTATCAATCTTATTCATCTACTAAAAGAACCAGATTTTGATTTCATTGATTTTCTCTATTATTATTTTTATTCAGATCTTTATTATATGTTTTCCTCTACATTTTGGGGGGGGGCAGAGAGAGACTCTTAAGCAGGCTCCACGCCCATCACTGAGCCCAATGCGGGGCTAGATCTCACAACCCTGAGATCATGGCCTGAGCCAAAATTAAAAGTCAGACAATTAACCTACTGAGCCGCCCAGGCAGCCCTACATTTTTTGTTTTAATTTGCTTTGCCTTCTTGTGCTTTTCTAAGGTGGAGGTTGAGATCTTTGACCTACAATTTTTCTTATCTTCTAGTAAGGGTGTTAAGTGCTATAAATTTCCCTCCAATTACTTTTCTTTGACATTATACCACAATTTTTTCTTATTTAAATTTTAGGTAGTTAATATACAGTGCAATATTGGTTTCTGGGATAGAATTCAGTAACTCATCACTTACATACAACACCCAGTGCTCATCATAACAAGTACCCTCCTTAATACCCATCCCCAGGGTGCCTGGGTGGCTCAGTTGTTGAACGTCTGCCTTAGGCTCAGGTCAGGATCCCAGGGTCCTGGGATCGAGCCCTGCACTGGGCTCCCTGGTCAGCGGGAGGCCTGCTTCTTCCTCTCCCACTCCCCCTGCTTGTATTCCCTCTCTCACTGGTCTCTCTCTGTCAAATAAATAAATAAAATCTTTAAAAAAAAAAAAATCCCCCATCTAGCCCCTCCCCCACCCCTCCCTCCATCAATCATCAGTCTGTTCTCTATTCTTAAGAGTCTCCTACGGCTTGTTACCCTCTGTCCTTTTTTTCTTTTCCCCTTCCCATATGTTCATCTGTTTTCTTTCTTAAATTCCACATATGAGTGCCGGCATATGGTATTTGTCTTTCTCTGACTTATTTCACTTAGCGTAATACACTCTAGCTCCATCCATGTCATTGCAAATGGCAAGACTTCATTCTTTTTGGTGGCTGAGTAATATTCCAGTGTGTGTGTGTTTGTGTGTGTGTGTTTACGTACACACACACCACATCTTCTTTATCCATTCATCAGTCGATGGACATTTGGGCTCTCTCCATAGTTCAGCTATTGTTGATAATGCTGCTATAAACATTGGGGGACATGCATCCCTTCAAATATGTATTTTTGTATCCTTTGGGTAAATACCTAGTAATGCATTGCTGGATCGTAGGGTAGTTTTATTTTTAACATTCTGAGGAACCTTCACACTGTTCTCCAGAGTGACCAACCAGTTTGCATTCCCACTAACAATGTAAGAGGGGGTTCCCCTTTCTCTACATCCTCATCAACACCTGTTGTTTCTTGTATTGTTAAATTTAGCCATCCTTAGAGGAAAGAGGTGGTATCTCATCATGCTTTTGATTTGCATTTCCGTGACGATGAGTGATGTTGAGCATCTTTTCATGGGTCTGTTAGCCATCTGGATGTCCTTTTTGAAAAAGTATCTATTCATGTTTTCCGCCCATTTCTTAACTGGTTGTTTTTTTTTGAGTGTCAAGTTTGGTAAGTTCTTTGTAGATTTTGGATACTAACCCTTATCAGATATGTCCTTTGCAAATATCTTCTCCCATTCCATAGGCTGCCTTTTATTTGTGTTGATTGTTTCCTTTGCTGTGCAGAAGCTTTTTGTCTTGATGAAGTCCCAATAGTTCATTTTTGCTTTTGTTTCCCTTGCCTCCGACTACATGTCTAGTAAGAACTTGCTAAGGCCGAGGTCAAAGAGGTTTCTGTGTTCTCCTCTAGGATTTTGATGGTTTTCTGTCTCACATTAAGACCTTTCATCCATTTTGAGTTTATTTTTATGTATGGTATAAGAAAATGGTCTAGTTTCATTCTTCTGCATGTGGCTATCCAGTTTTCCCAATTCCATTTGTTGAAGAGACTATCTTTTTTACATTGGATATTCTCACCTGCTTTGTCGAAGATTAGTTGACCATAGAATTGAGGGTCCATTTCTGGGTTCTCTATTCTGTTCCATTGATCTATGTGTCTGTTTTTGTGCCAGCTTTGTAATATAGCTTGAAATCCAGAATTGTGATACCTCCAGTTTTGTTTTTCTTTTTCAGAATTGCTTTGGCTATTCTGGATCTTTTGTGGTTCCATACAAATTTTTGGATTGTTTGTTCTAGCTCTGTGAAAAATGCTGGTGATATTTCGTTGGGATGGCATTAAATTATACCACAGTTTTTTAAAAATTTATCATCCAGTTCAAAATACTTCCTAATTTCCTTTTTAATTTATTCATTCATCCATGGGTTATTTAGAAGTGTGTTAGTTTCCAAGAAACTAACATATCATGGATATTCCAGAGATCTTGCTGTTACTGACTTCTACTTTCATTCCACGGTGGCCCATGAATATACTTTGAAGGACATGAATTCTTTTAAATTAGTTGAAACTACTTTTATAGCCTAGAATGTGGTCCATGTTGGTAAATGTTCCATATGCACTTGAAAAGAATGTGAATTCTGCTGTTCCTAGGTGGAATATTCTATAAATGTCAATTAGGTAAGTTGGTTGACAGTGTGCCATTTCTTTATTGATTTTCCATTTACTTCTATTTTTTTGTAAGCTCTACACCCAACCTGGGGCTCAAATGCACAACCCTGAGATCAAGCATCCTATGTTCTACCAACTGAGCCAGCCAGGTGCTGCTACTTCTTCTATTAATTACTGAGAGAGGGATACTGAAATCTCTAACTGTAACTGTGGATTTTTCTACTTCTATTTGCAGTCCTATCAGCTTGTGCTTACCCATCTTGAAGCCCTATTCTTAGGTACAGAAACATTTAGGATTTGTATAGTTTTTTTTTTTTTAAGATTTATTTATTTATTTGAAGAGAGAGTGCGTACACATGCGTGAGCATGGGGTGGGGCAGAAGAGAAAGAATCTCAAGCAGATTCCCCACTGAGTGTGGAGCCCTATGTGGGCATAGACCCCCGAACACTGAGATCATGACCTGAGCTGAAATCAAGAGTCACACACTCACCAGACTGAGCCACCCAGGCACCCCTGGATTTTTATTGTCTCTTGATGAACTGACCCATTTTTCTTATGATATAAGCTTCCATATTCCTCACAATATTCTTGGCTCTGAAATCTACTTTGTGTATTAATATATTTACTTGGCTAGTGATTAGCATGTTATATGCAAGGTAATTTTATTTTTTGCACCTTTTATGTATAACCTATTTATGTCTTTATATTTGAAGTGTTCTTCTTATAGGCAGCAAATAGTTGTGTTTTTTAATCTTCTTTTTTTATATCCAATCTAACAATATCTGTATTTGGAGTGCTCAAAGTATCTGCATTTAATGTGAGAATGTGACAGCATTAGGTTTAAGTCTATTATCTCGCTATTCACTATTTGTCCATTTGCTCTTTGTTCTTTTTCTAATTTTTTGTCTTCTTTTGGATTCACTGAATATTTTTTAAAGATCCCCCCCCTTTTTTTTTTTTTTGCCTCAGTAGACATCTCAATGTTGTTATTTTAGTGATAGATTTAGGGTTTACATCATACGTCTTTAAACTTAACAGTCTGCTGTCAAGTAGTGTTACTTTGTGTGTATAGTATAAAAATTTTACAAATTACATACCTATCTCTCCCCTCTTGACCTTTGTACTATTGCTGTCATACATTTTACTTTCACATATGCTATAAACCCCACAGTATATATATATATTTTTTAAGATTTTATTTATTTGACAGAGAGAGAGCAGGAGAGCACAAGTAGTGGGAGCAGCAGAGGGAGAGGGAGAAGCAGGGATTTCACCTTCATTTTTGAAAGGTATTTTTACTGGATATAGAAATATAAGATGTTTGCTTTTTTTTTTTTTTTTTTTTTTGGTACTTTCAAGGACCTTTATCTACTATCTTCTTGCTTTAATGATTTCTGATGAAAAATCTGCTGCCATCTGTATCTTTGTTCTTCTGTACATAATGTGACTTTTCCCCTCTGCTTTCCAATGCTTTTTTTTTTTTTCAAGATTTTAGTTTTAAGTAATCTTTACACCAAACATGGGGCTTAAACTCTCAAGAGTCACATGTTCCACCAACTGTGTCAGCCAGGCACCCCTCCAATTCTTTTAACAATGATTTAAGTAGTTGGATTCTGGTAGGTGTTGGGGTAGTTCAATAAACTTGCGCTTGGGATTCACGTAGCATCTTGGATCTAAGGCTTATAGTATTCATCAAACTTGAAACACTTTTAGCTATTATTTTTTCCATTATTTTTTTCAGTATCCTTCTCTCGGCTGATTCTCTGAGCTTCAAGTTAGGTGTATACTGGACATCTTGAAGTGATCTTAAAGCTCATTAATGCTGTTCTTTATTTTGTTCTCTGTTCTTCTGTTTCACTATGGATAATTAGTATTGCTCTATCTTCAAGTTCATGAATATTTCCTTCTGCAATGTCTAGTCTGCCATTAATCCCATCCAGTGTATTTTAGATCTCTGGTATGATAGTTTTCATCTCTAGAAGTTCAATGTTGTCCCATGTTTTCATCTTTTATAAGTCTATGTTTTGGAACATAAGAAATATAGCTGTAATAACTTTTAATTTCTTGCCTGCTGATTCTAATATCTGTGTTCTGATTCAGTTTTGATGATTTCATCATTTTAAATTGAATTTTCCTATTTCCTTATATGACTGGTAAATTCTGATCTGATGTCAGGCATTGTGATTTTTGCCTTTTTGAGTGCTTGATATTTTTATCTTTGTATAAATTTTCTTGAGCACTATTCTGGGATGCAGTTAAGTTTTAAAACCGTTTGATCCTTTTGGGTCTTCATGTTAAAATTTGTCAGGTGGAATCAGAGCACTGTTCAGTCTAGGGATTACGGTTTCCGCTACTCAATTGAAATCCTCACGTTTATGCTACCGAATACCACAATGCCTGGCTGGCTCAGTTGGTAGAGCAGGTGACTATTGTCCTTAGGTCATGAGTTTGAGCCCCATGTGGGGTTTAGTTTTCATAGAGCCTGAAGGAAGGAAGGAAGGAAATGAATGAGTTAATTAATTAAGGCTACCCAATACCTTATAAATCTTGAGGTCTTCCAGCCTAGCTGATACAACCAGGCACTATTCTCAATGCGATGAGAGTGCCGAGCACTATTAACTTTCCTCAGAGGTTTCCTTTCGCCAGCCTTGGGTCATTTCCTCATACACAAGTGATCATCTGAATTAATCTGAATGCTCAAAGGGGGTTGTCTACACATCTCTAGAGTTCTCTCTATATGCAACTCTTTCCTCCCCCATTACTCTGCACTGTGAATTCTAGCTTTCTTAATCTCCCTGGACTCTCATTTCCATCTCAACACATAGAGCTTGGAGTTCACTGGGCTCTGCCTGGGTTGTGCCTCCTTGCAGTATGACCTGGAAAGTGTCACCAAGCAGGATCGAGGGCAGTCATAAGGGTTGCTGAAGTTGTCTTGGGGATCACTGACTTTGTTTCCTAATGTTCAGTGTCTTGAAAACCATCATTTCACTTACATTGTCCATTGTATATTTCAATGGGAGGGGCTCTATCTGGTCCCCATTTTTCAATCTTGTCCAGAAGCATAAGTGCTTGCTCCCATTTTGAAATGTTCGGAACACACTATTCCTAGGGAAATGGTACTCACTAAGAAGAGCTATGATTACTTAGTTATCATTTAAAATCTGCGGCTCTCATTTGACCCACACTCGGGGCCAGAAGAAGCCTGTGGAAACAGTAGAAGGAGGTAGCTTTCTATTGCTTGATATGGTGATAATTTATAGGTGCTGACAACATTGTCCTGCTTCTGTGCTTCGGTATGTAGGTCATTTACCCATGATATTATTCACCTGTTTGGAAGGTCCCTTTTGTTCTGGGCCTGAAACAGACCTAGTCCACATGGAGAGACCTGATCAATGATAACCATAACAATCTGCATATGTATAGGCTTATATATTTTTATATATAGTTATGTTTATATATTTTAATTTTTTTATTATGTTATGTTAATCACCATACACTACATCATTAGTTTTTGATGTAGTGTTCCATGATTCATTGTTTGTGTATAACACCCTGTGCTCCATGCAGTACGTGCCCTCTTGAATACCCATCACCAGGCTAACCCATCCCCCCACCACCCTCCCCTCTAGAACCCTCAGTTTCTTTCTCAGAGTCCATAGTCTCTCATGGTTCGTCTCCCCCTCTGATTTCCCCCCTTCATTTTTCCCTTCCTGCTATCTTCTTTTTTTTTTTTTTAACGTATATAATGTATTATTTGTTTCAGAAGTACAGGTCTGTGATTCAACAGTCTTACACAATTCACAGCACAATAGCCAAACTATGGAAAGAGCCAAGATGTCCATCGACAGATGAATGGATAAAGATGTGGTGTGTGTGTGTGTGTGTGTGTGTGTGTGTGTGTGTGTGTGTAATGGAATATTATGCAGCCATCAAAAGGAATGAAATCTTGCCATTTGCAACGACGTGGATGGAACTGGAGGGTATTATGCTGAGCGAAAGAAGTCAGTCAGAAAGACATGTATCATATGACCTCGCTGATATGAGGAATTCTTAATCTCAGGAAACAAACTCACTGGAGTGGTGGGGGGTGGGAGGGATGGGGTGGCTGGGTGATAGACATTGGGGAGGGTTTGTGCTATGGTGAGTGCTGTGCAATCCAAAATGGAGGCTCTAAGTTTATATATTTTTAAAAAGTGTTCATACTCAGTCACATCCTCTTTGATCCTTGATGTATCTGTCTATAAGGCACTAAAGATTAGGTACATCATACCCATTCACAGAGAGGTCAAATGATCTGCTTGATCACATCATTAGCTAGAACAATGGCTGGCACTCAAGTCATCCAAATCCCTCTCCAGGATTCTGTCCCTAGATCCTATGGTTAATGACTGACCTATAAAATTAGGATTGGTATATTGTGGCTATGTGAGGAAGGGCTTATCCTTTTAAATGGAAAATCGGACAAAGGAGACCCTAGGAGAGCCACTAGAGCAGAAATCCCATAGAAGTGTAGAGTAGCAGTCCTCTCATAATATATTTTAATATAATGCAAAATTTCAAGCCCCAGCTGGATGTGAAAGCTTGTTTTCCTCCCTCTTAGCCATCATGCATTATTCATGTGAAGTGACCTCACTTACATGTCACAGGCAGATTGTGATGACAGAGGCTCCTCTGGTGCTGGCATACAGAAGCCCTGATTTCCTGGTGCTCCAACTCGGTCTCCTTCCCCTGCTTTATGTGCTGCCACTGGGGCTGTCACTCCCCGGCAGTAATGAGCTAAAACGAGTGTTTAATCACTGCAGTTACCCCTCATTCTGAAGCAAAGCCCTTGTGTGCTCAGCCTTGTCTTCCGTCTTCACAAGGAATCCTATTCACCTCCTGGAAGCCAAAGGTCCCATTCCTCATCCGCCTGCCCCTAAGGCTCCGCCACCTGTCCCATTGAGGGGCTGCAGAGGGCCACAGGCTGACCAAGTGACTGGTTTCTGCACTGATGGGGAACTGCTCCTGTCTGGCTGACCCAAGTTTTGTGCTTCTGGAACAGAACCAATAGGAAGTCTGGCAGGATTACTTTAGAACCTCTCCTTGACTTTTTTTTTTTTTTCCATCCTTCCTGCCCTGCTTATCTGTTTCTTTCACTTAAAATAGATTATGCAATAAAAAGGCTTCAATATCTTTGTGGGATCCTGAAAATGGCCAGCTGCTAACCAAATCTAAATGTTAAAAAAAAAAAAAAAACTTCTTAAGAGGAAGTAGAAAAAGATTGGCAAAAACAGGTTCTTAAATGGGATATCACTAAAGAAAAAATGTATTGGGGGACTGTCCTAAGAAAAATTTAATATTAATAACTACCCAAGGTTACCGAGTGTATAGAATAAACAATGTTCAAGAAAGGGACTTCACAGAACTCTATGCTGGCTAATGGTTCTTTGAAAAATGACTTTTGAGTGATTTCAGAGATGTTCTAAGAATGAGAATATGTACAAATGACTCATCTACTGACTTTTTTTTAAACCTGTCCTGACCTAAAAAGAAAAACCATAAAGCAAGACAATATAATTTGCTTTATACAAAGACAAGAAGAAAAGATTTTTTTAGAATTACATACTACCAAAAATTTTTGGTAACAGTAAGTTTTTTGTTTAATAAGCAAGGCAGGTAGACAGCTTATACCCAAGAGATTCTTTTTTTTTTTTTTAAGATTTTATTTATTTATTTGAGAGAGAGAGAGCAGGGGGAAGAGGGGGAAGAGAGGGAGAGGGACAAGCAGACTCCATGCTGAGGAACTCAGAGCCCGATCCCACAACCCTGAGATCATGACCTGAGCTAAAATCAAGAGTCAGATGCTTAACCAACTGAGCCACCCAGGCGCCCCCACCCAAGAGAATTCTATTGCAGGTTTCTAAAACATGAAAACCAAAAACAAGGCTACAACTTTAAGGCTTCACAGCCCACCTCTCACACTCATTCTTCACCTTGATTTCCACAGCTGTAACTGTAAGACTCTATTGTTTGGCTCTATTGTCTCTCTGGACGGACATTCAGGGAGAGATTAATTTTCAAAAGTAGGAGTATATTAGTCCACATGTAGAAGTTCTTAAGCAATAAGATAGCAGGTCCCGACCTTGGCTCTACGGTATCCAACTCTCTGGAAATGGAGATCAGATACGTTTTTGAACAGCAATACGTGATTAAGATGGGCATCTCCATTAAGTTTTAGATTAAGGGAGATTTGAAGATATTAGGTCACTAAATTCATTGCAGTAACCAGCTGCTGCTGTAAAAAAAAAAAAAAATGACATTCCGCTTAGTTATTTGAAACAACACAGATTTATTATATTATAGTTCTGGAGGGCAGAAGTCTGAAATAGGTCTCCCTGGTCTAAACTCAAGGCGTGGGCAGGGCTGCATTCCCTTCTGGAGGTTCTATGGGAGAATCCTTTCCTTGCCATTTCCAGCTTATAGAGGCTCCCTGCATTCCTCTGCTTGTGGCCGAGTTCCATATCTAAAGCCAGCAATGGTTGGTCAAGTGCTTCTAATGATGCTCTCTCGGATTCTGTTTCTTCTGCTTCCCTCCTCCCCCATTTAAGGACCCTCATGATTACACTGAGTCTACTTAGGTAGTTGAAAATAATCTCTTCAAGGTCATCTGATCAACAACCTTAATTCCATCCACAACCTTAGGCCCATCCCTTGCTGAATAAAATAACATATTTACAAGTTCCAAATTAGGACACAGACAACTTTAGGGCATCTGTTATTCTCCCTACCCAAGTCAACCACTTCATTTGGCAGATGAGGCAAGAGAGACATAAATATGTGGAAAGATATCGCCAGTTAATGGTATTAATGGCCTCAAAGTTACTCATCCCTTAATGTCGCCCCAAAAATCGAATAACTAAATTCCAGCTATTTGGTACCTAATAATCTACATCGACACTGTCCTCCTCCTTAATTCAGAACAACTTTGTCAACCTCAATGTAGACCTCCACCTGATGTTCCACAGGTATACTGCAGATGTTCGAGATATGCTGCCCATTCCAATATAGCCAATAAAAAGGCAACTAGAATGTAACACCGGACTTAAGTCAAGTCCTTCCCAAAGTACCAGTGGGATTTAAAATCAGTCTTATTTGCGCCACACTTAAGGATGCATCCTATAGGACACCTGTGCAATCTGAGGTTAAACAGTCTGAAAGGATGTTCTTCCCCTTATCCCCAAACCAGTGCCTGGCCCCTGACCCATACTTTGCTCTGGCAAAGGCCAACAACATTCCACAGGGAGAAGCCAACTCCTATTCCCGAGCTTCAATCAAACTTCTAGCATAATCCCCCAAGTTGGAAACATTGAAATTGCATCGCCATCCTTGATGTCTCTTTTCAGGTTTCTCACTCTTTCTCACTCCTTTAGTCTGTTGTTTCTCTAGGCTGAAACACTGCCTTTTCCAAATAGCTGTTCATTTAATGCTTGGTGAATGAATGAATGAAAGAACGAACTGGCTATTGAAATAGCTTTCTAATTGGTTCCTCAGTCTCCAGTCTCTCCTTTCAGACACATCCTTTACCCATCTGCTGGAGAGATCTGCTTAAACCAAGGATCTAATTGAGTCTTTTCCCAGCTTCAGGTGCCTACAAAAAAAAGTCCACATTCCTTAGCTTGACCTTCAAAGCTATTCAGATTAACACCCTAAACTTTCCACCTTTGTCCCCTATTGCACTAGCTCTACGCTAAAGTGCTCATCCCCTTATTTATAGCCATTCTGTAGCTACAGCTAATCCCTGATTGCAACCTGTTCTTTAAGCCTTGCTGCTTCACACTTTCTCAACATGCAGTCTATCTCTGTCCCTTCCATACTCCATGACCTAAGCCTTAAGCACTCTTCAAGTGCCAGCATTCGAGCGATTTCCTCCATGAATTTCTCCCAAAGCATCAGCATGTTCCTAGCCACTCAGCAGGTATTACTCATTTTGATCCTCCACAAGGCTTTGCACTAAGTACAAACTAATATATATTTACTAATTAATCCCAGATTTTATAATAGATTAGTATTAAAAATATTGATCCTCATAAAAAATTGATTCCTCAATTCATAAAGAGTTTTATTTTTTGCCTTGTACTGCACTGATGGAAAACAGCATTTACTATATGGTAGACAGGGTTTTTTACCCCAAAAGGAGAAAACTTTCCAGTCAGCTACTGGTTAACCAGAAAAGCCAATTAACCAGAAGATCCATTCCTTGCTCTCAATTATACACACCAATGGAGTGAAGCACTGAGGCAGATGATCTAAAACAGTAGATAATCAAAAATTCTACCCACTGGCTTGCAGGCTCTCCCCACACATCCTCCCCCTTTCTCTCCTTACTACACTACACCCCCTGGCCTCTGGCAAACTCATTATCCTGATTCCGCCTGGCTTGGGCTATACAGAAATGAGTTTAAATTTTCTGCATATACATTCATTTACCTGACTTGACTTGGCCACCTCCTATCCGCCAGCCGCCCAGCAAGGACCTGGATGGAAGAAGAGAAATGGAGGCAAATCTGACAAAGTCCCTGTCTGGAAATAATTTATAATTTTCGTATAACCCAAGTTAGAAATACAGTTCAACACAGCATTTTTTTTCAGTCCCAAGAAAGCAACGAACTTGACACATCCTCATCAATTGAGATGGCATACGAAACGACAGAGATATGAAATATCATGATCGACTAAGGAAAAGTCAAGATGGCACAGTCAAGCGTGCTCTGCAATCTGGTTAGGAGAAGCTGAATGCAGAATGCGTCAGGGTGAAAATTCAGGGGTAGAGAAAACAAGACTGAAAGGCGGGTTGAGGCCAGATTTGTGAGGACCTGGTAAGCCAATCCAAGGCATTTGGACTTGATCCTAGAGGCAATATTAAATTGGCAAAGGAAATAAGATTGCATAATGGCAGGGGTGACTGCAGAGTCATGGGAAGGGTCTAGCAGCCCTGGGTTAATCATCTGAACCACAAAATAACCCCCAGCCAGAAAACGAAATCTGAGCATTTAAAGATACAATTTCCTATTGAAGGTAACTTTTTCAGAACTCCTACTGCCTAAGAATTTAGACATGAGATCTCTACTAAACAAACAGCAAAGAAGTGCCTAGGACAGAGGCTTGCACATGATAAGCATTCAGTAAATCACCACCAAATTCAATAGAATAAGAGATGAGCCTTGATAAGAAAGAAAATTTATTAAGAAGCCACCAGGGCTGAGTGATAAAAGGCCCACGGAGAGACATTACCTCCCTGGTGCTTATGGTAAGTAAAGGAAAATCCTATACTCAGGAAGTTGAAAGAAAATCATGTTCAAAATCCCCTGCTTAAAATTCTCAAGTGGATCCCTGCTGCAATCAGGATTAAGTCCAAATTCATTCGTTAGGTCTAAAAAGCTTTCCATGATCTGGCCCCCACCCCGCTTTGCCTGCCTGCTTTCCTAATATTCCTTAACACAAAGCCTCTACTATAACTAGTTGGTCCCCTAAACACACACTGGAGAAATGTCAATCCTAGTCTGACCACGGACATGCTCTGTAATCTGGATAGTCTTGATTTTTCTCCAAGTAATGCTGTGTGGATTCCTATGATAACCAATTATTACAGTGGTCCCTTAAAATGCAAACTGAGAATCACAGTATCTAGTGTGGTGACGGTTAGCCTTTCGGACTAAGCCAACACTTGGATCCATGCTTATATAAACAACTCAGTTTGCCCAGTCCTAATGAATGAGTAATGTCTCAATGCCAGAGGCAAAGCCTGCCTTACTCTTTAAATTCCAAAGGACAGAATTACAAATGGGCAGAGCCCTTGGTACACCTGCTACAGGATGCATACATGATCAGAATCAATTTTAATGACTATGTGTGTTTTTCCCCTAACCCCTGGAAGACAACCATGCAGAAGGATGCCTGAGCTGGAAATAAGTCTGCAGTTATTTTAATGATTTGGAAACTATCCATTAATTTGAAATGTTCCAAGTAAAGCTTTTAGGTTATATTTATGGTCTCCCAAACTACCCCCATAACAAGTCAACTATTTAGCTCTTAAGTTAAATTTTAAGACAGTTTTAACACTTTTTAATTGAGCACCCACTATGTGCCAAGTGCTTTTATATAGGTCATTTCCTTAGCACAAAATTATCTCACAGTTATGGATTAGCAACTCAGTTATGGATTAGCAACTCAAATTTTAGATGTGTGCTTATTTCTTTCCATTCAATCAATTTTTCTTTAAGCAGTAGTAACATTTAATCAAACCACAGAACTGAGTTGGAATAATTCTCACATCCATCTACTTCGCTCTTTCCCCACAGCCATCATACTAATAGTCACAAGTGACCATCGTTCATCTAAAATATTCCAACAGTCTCCTCTGGACATAGTCAGCTTCCATTCTTGCCCCCTCCAATCTATTCTATACAGAATAGCAAGAATCATCATCTTCAAAGGTAAATCACATCACTTAATCTCCTATTAAGAAATATCTGCTGTCCCCGACTCCACTTTTGTATACTCAAGAGTTGCTGAAAGAGTAGACCTGAAATATTTTCACCACACACACGAAAAAGGTAATTATGTGAGGTAATGGAGGTGTAAACCAATCCTCTTATGGTAATCATTTTGCAACATATACATGTATCAAATCATCATGTTGTACACATTAAATTAACACAATGTTGTTTGTTAATTATATTTCAACTAAGCTGCCAAACTCCTTACTGTGCCTTTGAAGCCCTACATGATCTTCCCTAAGCTCTAGGATTTCTGTGCTCAAAGCCTAAAGTGCCAGGGCTAAGTTGGTTGCATAACACACTGGGACTGGTGCCTAAACATCCAAATCAAAGTAAAACAGAGTATCTGCAAAAGCCCCACAAAGAGATGTTGGAAAGGAGTGTCATAAGCAAATGCCCACAGACTGGTCATTACTAATGGGTATATCACCTTTAGAGACTTAGAAACGAATGAAAAATATCCACTTAAGACAAGAGATTACCTATTATTGTGCCTTGATAGTATTTTCAGATTTGCTACAATTAAACCACTCTACCATGCTCTAGATCGCATTCCATTTTACCGGCTCAAGAATTTCAATCCTATTACGTCCTCTCCTACAACTCTACCAGATTATACTTATCTGCAAACAAACATGACATAGTATCTCCTATCTTAAAAAATTAAAAACCATACCTAACCTTACATACCCATATATATAATTTATAAATAAATACATTATGAGATTTTATATATATATATATATATATATATATATATATATATCTAATGTTCAATTGCCCTAATCAATTTCCCATCACCATTTCTTCAAAGAGTTGTGTATCTGTCTGTTTCTACTCCTTCACATTCCATTTTCTGTTCAAAGCATACCATTCAGGCTTATGTCAACTCTATATGAAATGGCTATGTTAAAGTCACCAATGACATTCACGTAGTGAAATCCAGTGGTCACTTTTGCTCTTAGCATTTGGCATAGATTGCCACTCTCTTCTCTTTAAAACACTTTTTTGTTTGCCTTCCTTAATACTGTGCCCTTGGCTTTCCTCCTGCTGGTTGCTTCTACTCAGTCTATACTGCTGGATACTCCTCTGCTACATCTCTTGAAGTTACAGTGTGCGAAGGCTCAGACATAGGCACCATTCTCTAATATAGCTATACTCCTCCTAGGTAGTCTTATGCAATCCCATGGATTTAAATATAATCAGTGTACTGAGCATTGGCAAATCTGTATCTCTACCCCTAAACCACTACCTGACATTTGCATGTAAGATAGGCATCTCAAACAAAATGTCCACAAAGAGCTACCAATTTCCCTCCATTCCTTCCCCCCTCTTTCCAAATTCTTCACTATTCTTCCCCATTTTAGAAAGCAGCATTGTCAAATATACACAATGGCCAATCAAAAATCCAGGAGTCAGGATGCCTGGGTGACTCAGTCGGTTGAGCGACTGACTCTTGATTTCGGCTCAGGTCATGATCTCAGGGTCCTGAGATTGAGCCCCGTGTGGAGTTCCACACTCAGTGGGGAGCCGGCTTGAGATTCTCTCTCTATCCCATTGCCCCTCCCCCATCTCTAAAATAAATACATAAATCTTTTAAAGAAAAATCTGGGACTCATCCCATAGCCACACTTTCCTTCATCACCCCCTAAAATCGAGCCCATGAATAAGTCCTGTTGATTCTACTTTTCTGAGCTTATTTTTTTTTAAGATTTTATTTATTTATTTGACAGAGAGTGGGAGAGAGAAAGCACAGGCAGGGGGAGCAGCAGAGAGAAACAGGCTCCCCGCTGAGCAGGGAGCCCAATGCGGGGCTCAATCCCGGACCCCGGGATTATGACCTGAGCCGAAGGCAGACACTTAACCAACTGAGCCACCCAGGCGCCCCTCTGATCTTATTTATACTACTATCACCCACTAGGCACTTCATTGTTCAAAACTGCCACCTTGTAACTGTCTTAGAACCCTTGCACTAGCTGTTCTCCTTTTCTAGAATGTTCTTCCTTCAGAGATTGACATTCCTGACTCCATTATGTTATTCAGTTCTAAGCATAAAATCACCTCCTAGAAAAGCTGCCTCTGACTGCAGAAAAATAAGTTTCTAGTCAGTTTCCCATTACAGTCTTTTATTTTACTGTGTATTACTTACTGGTATATGATATTTCTTTTACATATATATTTTAATGTGTTCATTAGTAATCTCTACTAAAACATAAGCTCCATAACAGCAGGAGTGTGCTTTCCTTTTTCAACACTATATTCCTTGTGTCTATAATGGTCCCTAGCATATAACAGGCACTCAAAAGTTGTTGAATGGGTGAATGAACCCATAAAATTTCTAGAATAAGGGATTTTCACTGTAGCAAGGTTTTATCAAATAAAACAGGGAAGAAGGAATTGCAAATATGGTGAAAAGCTGGGACAAATAATAGAAAGGAACATAAATCAATGCACCATACAACAAGGTTGTTAGGAATTACAGAGAAAGACTATAAGAACTTTTCTCTTATAACACCCCGTATTTACAGGTTCCTTTATCATTAGAAGTAAAAGCCTTGGGGAGCCTGGGTCGCTCAGTCAGTTAAGCATCCGGCTCTTGATTTCAACTCAGGTCATGATCTCAGAGTCCTGAGATCGAGCCCCATATTGGGCTCCACACTGGGCATGGAGCCTGCTTAAGATTCTCTTTCTTCCTCTCCCTCTGCCCCTCCCTACTTTGTGGGGGGGGGGGGGAAAGAAGTAAAAGCCTTAAAAAGAACTGGACCTATATATTTGACTTTGAGGTCAACAAGCAAAGCGTGGGCAAGAAAGACAGTCTCATCCCCAAGCCAATCTATGAGAGAAGACTCCTGAGGGATTACTCTGGTGGTGATGGCTACTAAAAGGCAAAAACAACAACAACAAACCCACAGATAAGTCTTGTGTGCTGATACATTTTAAAAGAGAGAGACAGAAAGAGGGAGAGGGAAACACACAAGGACCAAGATTTGATAAGTGGCCTTCAGAGGAATTCTTCTGACACAAAGCTAAGAGAATAGGACAGCTGGTTGAGGTAAGCACAAGGTCAACATGAGGATTATCCAGAAGAAAGAAGACAGAGATAAGTCTGACATATAGATGGGACACAGCATTAGACATCCAGGAACTATTTGTCTGATAGCATTAGCAGAAAATAACCCAATGGGCTGAAGCCTGGGACACAGCTCAAATTTCGAAGAGGGCTCCAGAAAGAATAATGTTGGAACCTCGGGCCAAAAGATTCAAGACTGGGTGTCTAATACAGAAGCCCATTTATAAGGACTAGGGTGTAAGAACAGGTCTTTGTCAAAGAAACAAAGGAGAATCTCAATTGTTTGACCAATAGATGGGATCAAACCATGATCAAATATAATGCCCACAGTGCTAAGCTATTGCTCTAGGGCACCTCAAAATCTCACAGTCTCAGCCAGGGTTGGGCCCAGAGTCCACAAGCTAAGCTGAATGTGCAGGTGATTAAAAATGCCCTTAGTTGTGAAAACTAAAGTCCTGGGACCAGAGAGCCCAGCAGGTCATTACTGAATGTGATACAAGATATATCTCTGTGGCCAAGGCTTTCTTCGATGATTTAAATAGTCCAGCATGAGTATGAGAGTCATTAGTGGTGGAAGGCATCTAATTAGGTTGGTGAGAGACCACCAGGAATCAGACCTTAATTACTCCCAACCACCTGCTCTCCCAAAAGTTCAGCCAAAAGTGAAGATTCTCCTTGGATTCTCTCGATAGTCCTGCTGCTTCTGGGAAGCCAATGGCCAATTTCAGACATCAACAGAAGATGAACTGCCTCCAGAGTAGGTAGGGTATTAGTCTCCAAAGGTTTGGAAGCATGAACTCAGGCCTCCTGCCTATGCAGCTAAACTCCAAAAGATGGCTTTCTTAGCAATGCTGCTTAGTATGAATTTGTAATAAATTGAAGAGTTTCTCCACACATTAACATAGAGTATTTAAATGTGCACCACCAAGAAATAAGAGTCATGTAGAGTTTTGCATTCTTTCAGCTTCAAGGTGGAATGTGGAAGCAAGCTAAGCCAACGCAATTTCCCTTATACTGTATACTCAGTAGTAGCATTTATTCCTAGATGAAGGAGTGATGATGATTATTTAGCATTAGGGCTGTTTGATATTGGTAATGAAGTTTAGCCGAGCAATGAGAACCTTAGATGCGGAATACATCATACTCAACCTGCCACTTTGCTTTTGTAAGGGCACTTTGAAGACTTCAAACACCTATTATGTTAAACTGGCACCTAAACCAAAGGGCCTTACAGCTGAGAAGTGCCACGTTGCTCAGATTCTAGAAACGCAAAAACTTTTTCTGGCTGCTCAGGGCTTTCTTGCACTGAAGTTCTTAAAAAGCCTGAGAAGCATCTAAATCCCTCCACAGGGAAACTCTTCCTCCCATCAGATTGGGAGTTGATATGAGTTATTGATATTTGACTTGGTCACAGATCTCAGAATCATATCCCCCCCTGCAAAAGTCACCTCTCACCTGACTTCCTCTGTGAAGCCTTCCCAGATCACACTTAGATACATAAAGGCCAGCCTCCCTGAACTGTCATGGCACCCCCAGCACACTTCCATTATAGCAGTCATCACATGATACTGGATTTATTGGGTAACCTCTATTTTGTCTAACTAGATTATGAGATACTTGAGGGAAAGGAGCCATTTTTATTCACCTGTGAATCACCAGAATCTAGCAGTGCACCTGGCACATATAGAGGCTATCTTCGGAACACTGAATGAAATAAAATGTTACGAAAACACTGGCTTAACCTAGTTCATTTGACTGGAGCAGCTCCCACCCATTCATGTCTTCACAAATGTCATTTACATGATACTGCCCTAAATTAATAAAGGTCTCTATTGATCTCCTGTTCTGTACCTAATAGTGTGAAGGGTAAAAAACGTGGAATCAGCCCTCCAAGGGTTTACCATCTGACTGGGAAAACGTGGACAATCATGAATGAGCCTTCTGCCGTTGGGTTTTTAAATGGATGAGAGCATGGAGAGTCCAAGTAGCATTGAGAATGTAGGATTGAGGATGCACCCCGAAAAACTGGTTTGGCAAAACAAAAAAAGCAACAAAAATGAGTTTGGCAACAATAAGCAAAGGAGGACAGGCTAAAGGCAAAGCACAAGCAAACAAGACCATGAAATGGGAATAAGCGTAGCAAGCATTTAGACAATGAGGAGTTAATTTTGACAGGAAATGGAAGGTAATTGAAGGGTGTAAGGTAAAGCACGATAATGAATAAGAGGTGCTGAAAGATGATTAATTTGAATCAATAAACAGTATGGCATCGTAAGGAATAATGGAGAGTAATTGTTCTAGAGGAACATATTCTATGTCTCAACCAACCATGACAGACAGTACAAAAGAATGACTTTCCTTTCCCTTTGCAAAGCCTTGCATGAGAAGTGTTCACCAATGCTCTTATATCAGGTGGCATTATTATGTAAGGACTAACTTCAAAGTCTGTGCTAGGGACCAAGTGATAGAAAGGTCCTTGGCAGCAATTAGAGCAGGAGGAATTGTCTCACCCTCACAGCCCCTTGCAAATCTCAGGGATATGAGATGCCTAGACTGAAATCCCACAATAATAAAAGGTACTCTTGTCTTGCTCACCACTGTATCAACGGCATCAAGAACAACGACGGACACAAACTAGGCACTTACTGAATACATTTTGTCACAGACTGAAACAAATAATACTGTAGAACTAGGCATAGTCAATCATGCAAAAATAAATATTGGTCATGCCTATGTAAGTATCATATCCACTGCATTGATTTAATGCACATATAGCTGGACATGAGTACTAAGTACAAGCAGTAACAAAAGAATGAGATACAGTCTCTGACCTAAAGGGTCATAGTGTATTGAGTTAAAGGGGCACATGTGCACGCACTTTTCCATGGTTGACTCATACAATATCTATAGCACCACTGTCTGAAAGTCTCAAAGGCTATTTTAAGTATTTCTTTCCATATGCATAGCAGGGGACATAAGTGATAGACATCATCTTCATTTTACAGTCAAGGAACAAAGACTCATTAAATATAGTTAGAAAATTAGCAGTCATCTAGATCTTCTGTTACCTTACCTGCAAGGAGGAGACCAGAGTGATGCTGTTCAAAGATGTGTATATCCCAAGAGACAGGGTGCAAGAAATGGAGGTAGATAGGTCTGTAAAGAAAAGGGGAAGAAATGATTATCTCAAGTGGTGGCACCTTCAAAAACATGCTCAAATAGTTTACCAAGTCTCTCGAGCAACAGATGGAGAAATATGGCCCCAGGCTCAAGATTCAGGAGGCCTCTGGCTAAGGACTAACATGACGGATTAAGACCACAGAGGTTTAAAAAAAAAAAAAAAAAGGAGACAAGGAAGCCTTTGGGACAGTGAGGAAGCAGTCCTTGTTTAATGAAAGCATCCAGACTCATTTGTTTGACAAGTATTTTTCAAATATGTATTACTTGCCAGTCTCTGTTTAAGTCTCAATACACACACAAGATACACTTCCTTCTCTTGAGGAACTTGTCAACCAGTGAGAAAGACAAACAAGTACATGGATAATATCCATTATGGGAAACAATAGCCAGCATCATTGGAATACTATCCACTGTCAACTACCATGGGGAAACAGTTGCACATGTTCAAAACATGGCATTTTTACAAGAATAATCCCTGTGGCAGTGTTCATAAAACCCCAAATCAGGACACAACCTAAATGTCTTTCTATACCAGAATGTCAGCATACATCTATAGCATGGCCATACTATGTAATAGCACTAATGAAAGAGAACAAGGTATATCTTCATGTCCTGACATAGACATACCTCCAAGGCACCGAGTTAAAAAAAAAAAAAAAAGTGGTGGAAGAATACATATAGTTGACATGAGTAATTATTGAAAACATTAGCTTGATTTCCAAGGATTTAAATGTTTAAATAATTTTCAATAAGAGGATTATATACTAAGGCACTGAATAATTAAAAATAACTTGAAAACACGTGTGTACTAAAAAGTGTCTTAATCTCTTTATCCCATTTTTCCTTCCTAGTATTTATTGTCTTTGTTATTCTTAAATAGGTAAGAATGGGGGAGGTGGAAGGAAGAGGGTTGTCAAGAAGGAAAGGAACATGTGCTAAAACATGAAAGCCTGAGAAGGCAAAACAATGCTAGATTATAGGGCATCAAGGATGACGGGTGTGAGGGTGAGTGGTAGGGAAGGTACAGGGTGGGTTGAAAATGGAATAAAATGAGAACAAATCATAAAGGTATATATATGTGTGTGTCCAACTAAGGAGGTTAGATTTTATACTGAAGGTGCTGGAAAACCAATGAATGAACTTTAAGAAAATAAGTTTTAAACAGATCCTTCTGGCTATGGTATGGAGAAAAGATTGGGAGGACAGAGAGGCAGCAAGAAGGTCTTTGTAGTAATCTTGAGAATTTTTGAAGTCAACTGAGATAATGGCAACAGATAGCGGCAGTAGAAATGAAAAAAAAAGGCCAGGGAGAAAGGACTATGCATATAGTTCTGATTAGAAGTGGTTGGTGCTGGCCTGGGAGAGGGTGTTGCCAAGAACGTTGTGAAACTTTATGGCTGGGCCAATTAATTACCATTGACTAATTAAGAAAACAGAAGTAGTTGATTTGGAGTGATATGGGAGGAGGCTGATGAGTTCCCTTTTAAGCATCCTGAAATTGAGGTCCCTGTGAGAATTCCATTAAAAATGTGACTGCAGAGTCATCCTCATTTATCACAAATGTCAGAATCGCCTTCTTTTTAAAGGCTGAATAATATTCCATTGTATATATAGATATATGAACACATTTTGTTTATCCATTTGTCCACCAAAGGACGTTTAGGTTGTTTCCTATCTAGGATGTTGTGAATACTACTGCAATTAACATGGCAGTCCAGATGTTATTTAGTGATTCTGTTTTCATTTCCTTTGGACATACATGCAGAAGTGATATTGCCAGATCATACGATAACTTTACTTTTAATTTTTTGAGACAGTTCCATACTGCTTTCCATAATTGCTGTACCAGTTCACATTCCCAACAACAGTGCACCCAAGTTCCCTCTTCCCCTCATTCTCACCAACACTTTTCTTTTTGATAATAGCCATTCTAACAGTTGTGAGGTGATAGCTCATTGTGGTTTTGATTTGCATTTTCCCAACGATTAATAATATGGAGCATCTTTTCATGTACCTGTTGTTCATTTGCATGTTTATTTTGAGAAATGTCCATTCAGTTCCTTTGCCCATTTGCTAATCAGGTTTCTTTTTATTTTTTAAAGATTTTATTTTTAAGTAATCTCTACACCTAACATGGGGCTCAAACTCACAACCCCAAGATCAAGAGTTGCACACCCCACCGACTTAATTTTGGTTTTCTGTTGAGTTGTCTGAGTCCTTTAGATATTTGGATAGTCCTCTCTAACCAGATACATGGTTTGCAAATACTTTCCCCCATTTCATAGGTTGCCTTTTCACTCCTTCGATGGTTTCCTTTGCTGTGCAGAAGCCCCTTGGTTTGATACAATCCCACTTGTCTAATTTTGCTTTTGCAACCTGTAATTTTGGTGTCATAACAAAAAAATATCATTGCCAAGACCAAGGCAAAGGAGCTTTCTACCTGTTTTCTTCTACTAGTTTTACATTTTCAGGTGTTATATTTAATAATCACCTCATTTTGAGTTGATTTTTTATTTGATGTGAGGTAAGTGTCCAATTTTATTTTTCTGCCTGTGGATATCCAGTTTTACAATCACCATTTATTGAAGAGACTATCCTTTCCCCATTGTGCATTCCTGGCCCCCTTATGAGATCAGTTGACCATAAATGTATGGATTTACTTCTGGGTTCTCTATTCTATTTCATTGATTTATATCCATTTTTATGCCAGTATCATACTGTCTTGATTGCTCTTATGCTAAGTGAAATAGACCAGACACATAAAAACAAATACTGCACATCGTCACTGATGTGGAATCTAAAATACTCAAGCTCATAGAAGCAAACAGTAGAATGCTAGTTGCCAGGGGCAGGAGGGAGGGGGAAATGAAATCTTGATCAATGTATACAAAGTTTCATTTATGCAAGATGAGTTCTGGAGATCTAATATACAACATGGTGACTATTATTAATACTGTAATGTACTTGAAATTTGCTAAGAAGGTAGTTCTTAAAATAAATGGTAAGAACATGAGATGATGGAAAGGTTACTTAGCTTGAGTGTGCTGATCATTTCATAATTTATACAACTACCAAAGCATCGAGTTGTATACCTTAAATACATACATTCCCATTTGTTAATTGTATCTCAAGAATACTGAAGAAAATAAAGCCTCAAGATATAAAATTTTTTTAAAAATATGACTGTAAGAGTCAGACATAAAGGTCTAGACTCAAGAGAAGGCTATGAAATGTGATCATCAGCATATATAACTTCAGTTTCAGAATGAAAATAAATGAAATAACCAAAAGAGTTTGTACAGATAAAAGAAGAGAATTGGGTTGAAGACTGAATTCTGGAGAACACCAAGGTTTAAAGGAGAAAGTAGATGAACACCAGAAAGCTAGAAAAGAACTGCTCTTAAAAGGAGATAAATTAAGGGATTGAAGAAAGAAGAGTTCCTCGCCACTGTCACATGTAGAAACAAAGTATAGCAAAACAAGTATTAAAAATACCCATCGGAGTTCTCAACAATGAAGTTTTTGGTAATTTCAGTGAGAACATTGGCGGGGTGGGGGTGGGAAGAGGCGTGGTTGACAGAAGAATATCCCCCATGTCCTGATCCCTGGATCCTGAGAGTACGGTTGCAAGACTAGAAATTCTAATCAATGGAGAAGGCACAGACTTAAATCTGCATAACCATCATATCGTCCTTTAATGTGGTTTTCCAGAAAACCTCCAATAACTGGCCTCTGCACCCCCCAAGGACTTCTTTTGCCTGTAGCTGGCTATAGTATGTAGGGTGATCGCCTGGGCCATTGCAGGGAGTTACTCAGTTTTCCTGGGTAGGTCCCATGAATACAAGACATATACATGCTATTAAACTTCGTTTTCTGATTAATCTGTCTTTTTATTACAGGGGGATCTCAGCAATGTATCTAGAAGGGTAGAGGGAAAATTATTTTCCTCTCCTCCACTTGCAGGATTGACAAATGCTATAGGACCTACAGTATCTGTGCCTTATATTCTGCACAAAATTTTAACTCTGTGTCTGCTATCATAGTTCTGTGAATATGCTGGCAAGAACACAGCAGTCCACAGCTCCGTTTCAGTTGTCAAAGGACTCAAACAAAACCCAACAGAAAAATCTGAAAAGCCCTTCTTTATCTTGATGAGTATGTAAATATTCATGATAACATTTGATGATGGCACTGTATTTGAATTAAAAAACATTAAATATTTTAATCAAGTCAGCCATCCTGTGCAACAGAAGTAATCTTCCCTTTCAGAGGTTCCTGAGTGGATGATGGGATGTTGTCTGAGGTATCAGTGATTGGCTATTTACTTGTATAGTTAAAATTCATCTCTTCCTTTCATCATTTTGAAGGGACATTGATTTCAATAAAAACCTCCAAATGAGAAGAACAAGAAATTTAAATCAGCAAAGTGATAGTGAATGGAGGAAGGCAGGAAAAGTTCAAGGGGAAGTCAAGAGAGGAAATGTGACAGATTTTAACCGCCATGATTACCTGCAGGCTATACAGGGGTTCCTGAGATTTTGCTGGATTCTAAGAGCTGGTCTGATATATTCCATTTAAGGGCGAGCGCAGGGCAGGGTCATGTGTCCTACTCAAGCTGACCCAGTAAAGGGAGCGGAGCCACACAAGGTCACCTCCCTCACTGTTCCCCAACGTCCTCCGTTCCCACCACCCGGCCCAAAACACACACTCTGCTACAGGAGGGGGCAGAGGAAAGCTGAGCTTCTTATGAGGTACTATCATTGGGGTGTCAAGGCCAAGGATAGGCCACAGCACGGCAGGCTACAGTGCCATGTAAGATTATTCTGCTCTGAAAACAAACAAGACCAAAAGACCCAGGAAGAAACTTGGACCTCCCCCACAACTGCCTCAAAAGAATATAGATAGAGGACCTGCTCCAGGAAGAGAGTGATCACCACGGATAACCATGAAGGGGCTTGGGACAGCTCCCCCCACCCCCAATGTGCCAAACTGTCATGAGGATTATTTTGAGCTGAAGGCCACTAAGACCCGGTGGGCTCAAGAGAAACTTTTCCCCTCCCTTAACTCCAAAGAAGAGTCCCAACTGGAGGGTCTTTCCAGAATAAGAGCTATTAGCAGAGATGAATTTTATCTGAGTGACCCATCTATATGGCAGGGCAAACGTGTAATTACCAAACACCTGCTCTTCTTCTTGTCCACTCCTTTCCTCTGAAGTCCCAGACCCCTGCCCCCTTCTCCTTAGTTCAGAATGACAGATACACCTCATTTTGCCCATCTTTGGCATTTCCAGGCCAATCCTGTGTGGATTCCCCACACGTACACTTGTTAAATTTGATTTTCTCCTGTTAATCTATCTCACGTCAATTTGATTCTTAGTCCAGTTAGAGAGACCTTTAAAGGGACAAGAGTCTGTACTCCCCAACAAGGGGACAAGACATTCTTGCTCCTAGACAACACCATTATAATAGGAACTAGGGATGGTAGACAGGGAGGTACTTAGCAAGGCCTGTTTGTCAAACTTTCCAAGCCCCACTGTTTCTGTGTGTCGCCCAACAGATATTTGTTTACCAAACATTTACTCTGTTTCATCTTCCTGAAAATGGCTTTCTTTCTCTATGAAGTCCCAGGCCTCTGCCCTACTCCTTCCTTAGTTCAGGATGACAGATACCTCATTTTGCCTGTCTTGGGAATGTGAGGTCTGTGTGGGTTCCCTGTAGGTAGGAAACTAAATTTGATTTTCTCTTGTTAATCTGACTCATGAAAATTTAATTCCTAGTGCAGCTAAAGAACCAGGACAAATGGAGTGCTTGGGTGGCTCAGTCATTAAGCGTCTGCCTTCAGCTCGGGTCATGATCCCAAGGTCTGGGGATCGAACCCCACATCGGGCTCCCTGCTAGGCAGGAAGCCTGCTTCTCCCTCTCCCACTCCCCCTGCTTGTGCTCCCTCTCTTGCTGTGCCTCTCTCTGTCAAATAAATAAATAAAATCTTTAAAAAAGAACAAGGACAAAAAAACATTTCACACTCCCCAAAAGAGGCCAAGAAGAGCCTCACTATCCACGCAGAATGTCTCAACTCTGGCTTGTTATGCTAACCTGCCTATTCTGTAGGGATAGCAGAAAACTGCCAGAGAATATGAAGTCCTTTTAGGATCCATTTTACCCTCTGGTGTCAGTTGTGTTCAGTTATGTGACCCAGTCAGTAGCTTTTTATCTACTGGTTTGGGGTTTTTGTTTTGTTTTGTTTTGTTTTACAAAATGGAAGACTTAGGACGCCTGGGTGGCTCAGTCAGTTAAGCGTCTGCCTTTGGCTCGGGTCATGATCCCAGGGTCCTGGGATGGAGTCCCACATCACGCTCCTTGCTCAGTGGTTCTCCCTCTCCTGCTGCCCCCTGCTTGTGCTCTCCCTCTATCAAATAAATACATTTTCAAAAATCTTAAAAAAAAAAATGGAAGACTGGACTTTTGTGCCCTGTGGCCAGGCTAAGGAATTTTCCCCCTGGTGAGTTCCCATAAAATTTGGCCCCAGATCTTGGAGACCCAGCTTTAGGGACTTGGCTGCTACTTTTAGGGGCACACAGATTGCCCATGGTGGTCCCTGCAGGGCCCCACCTGTGGCCTCCAAGAGCCCTGTATCTACTGAGAATAAAAGAAAGGAAATGCGCATGCTCCATCTGTCAGACCTAAGACGCTATTTGCCCTGGCGACATCTCCCAAAAGTCACTTGTGCCTTGCAATCACAGATTATATGTTGCTGAGTTGTTGTTTTTTTTAAGCCTGAGAGGTAGTCGGTGTCTCTTTAGGGATTACTTTTCTTAAGCAATACACTCCAATAATCAATTATTTTAATGATCCTACTCAGAAGGCGGTCCCATATTTTACTAAAATTAATATCAGCATATGCCTGAAAAGCCCATTAATGGCTTTGGAGAGATCCGTTGCAGCCTCTGAAATCTCTCTAAACACTATAAAAAAAAAAAGCCCTGGGTAAACATAAATTGAGATGATCAAACTCTAAATAATTTATATGCATTCCTGACTGTCATCTTTTCTCAACGCTACTGCCTTGAATTAATAAGAGTGTCATTTTCCCCAAGAGCCCAAAGGACTCCACAAGCAAAACACATCCATCCCCCTGCTATCCCTGGGGGCGAGGAAAGCACAAGAATGATGATCCCCATTTCACAGTCTGAGAAAATGAGGAACTAGGGCTGGGAAGGATATGCTCCACAGAAGGTTCGAGACAGAGCTGTAAGGCTCCCTCCAAGTAGGATAGAAGAAAAGGGTTAGGAAATGAATGATCCTGAAAGATCTGTGACACTGGAGTGGATTTGGAGACACCATTAGTCCCAACTGGTCAGGAATCCCATATGGGCAAGCCAGTCTCTTACCATAAAATGCCAGTGGTATCAAAACCGAACATCGGCATTGGCTGAGGTACCAAGTGAAAAATATGCAGCGGCCTCTAGAGATGAAACAGCGGTATCCTTCCTCGAGGAAACCAAGTTCGTAAGATAGAGTGTTCCTACAGACCTAAGGGGTACGGCAACAACACCAGAGGCTACCTAAAAACCAACAGCTGGACAAGGAAGGCTTCTTTGAAATGTGGGTAACAGAGATTCTGTCTAGAATAGAGAAGAAATAGGCCTTAGGCGGTAACCTTACTGCAGTATTGTTTTTAATCAGGCCTGTAATCAGCCAAGGACAAAGAGTCAAAAAATAATGGTGCGATCGTAGAAGGAAGAATTACAGAAAGCAATCACATCACAGAGTTAGGTGTAATCTACGGAAGTTAAATATTACTATTCTGAACGCTCTTCATTTGAACAGGAACATGAGACCAAGACAATTTCAGCGCAGGGTAGGATGAGGCTGGAAGTAGGTCCCCCAAGAGATGCCTGTTCGCATCAACGGAATCAACGGAAAGACTACGTATCAGGCAGGCATCAAAGGAACAGAGCAGAAAGGAGAGTCGGAAGTATGAGTTAAGGGGCGCCTGGGTGGCTCAGTTGTTAAGCATCCGCCTTCGGCTTAGGCCATGATCCCAGTGTCCTGGGATCGAGTCTCGATCGGGCTCCCTGCTCAGCGAGGAGCCTGCTTCTCCCTCTCCCTCTGCTCCTTCCCTCTGCTCCCACTCCCTCTCTAATAAATACACAAAATCTTTAAAAAAATATATGAGTTAGTCAGCCACTTTACCGTGTTTACCCTACTCCTTTCTTCATGAGGATCTTCACTGCTTGCCTGGGTAGGTGGGTGCTCTGGGGGAAATAGCCTATATAGTTACAACCAGAGAGAGGCGGGATATGTGACTTGGCTTGGCAGTTTATTAGCTTAATGATCTTGGGAAAAATCAGTAAGATATTCTGAGCCTGGGTTTTCCCATTTGTAAAGATGGGTATATTAATAGTACCCACACACAGGTTGTTCTAAGGAGGAAATGAGATGAAGCAGGTCAGCATTTCTTACAGACCTAATAAATATGTGCTGTTATTACTATTGCCCTTATCAGGATCATCCTTCAACCCATCTTCACAAGACTTAGGATTCTTTATGGGTCTCAGCTCTCCTAGGCAGGTAAGATCCATTTTAAGCCACTTCCTGAATCATACCCATGGATAAAGGGGGACAGCTCCATTCGGTCAGAAGTTCTAGCCTCACTCCAAACTGCCAAAAAACCCAGAAGTTAAGCAATCCCTGACTAAGGGTAGGACTTACCCCTGTGCTTCTATATAGCTGGTCTGTGGTCTGAAAATACCGAGAATTCTGGATTTCTGACTGTCATTACTTCAGAGATGTCATTTCTTCCCTGCACCCTGCCCGTATGCTTGGATTCCAGACTTTTGAGTTTACTTCTGACCATGGGTAAATCCAGCTAGACTCCTCCTTGCCATGGCTTCTTGGTTTCCAAGTCTTGGCTCACATTAGCCTTCTGGCGATCACTAATACCTAGAATCACATCCCTATTTCAGGTTGGCAATCTGATCGTTCCTGTCATACTCTGGTACCAAGGAAGCCTGGTCTCATTAGGTTACGATACTGCAAGATAATTTCTTCTGTTCACCCTCAAGGAGCCAGTTGGTAGCAGCAATGACTGGTGTGACCACTTCCAATTTCTGATTGTGTCCCAGTCCGGTCTGCTAATGGCAGCAAATACAGGAAGCGAGAACACAAGGCCACCAAAATCGGGAGATTACCAGTAAGAAGGGCTGTATGTGATTCAACCACAAAAACCCACTTTAAGCTAAATATCATGCTAGAAGATTTCCAAAGTGGGAAAGGATAGTCTCAGATATGCAAAGCAACACTAAATGTAAGCACAGACGAAACATAAACGTCCGCATAAGGAATGGTAATAAATCAAGGAAATTAATGAAATTAATTAATTCGGGTAGTGCCAGGAAGGATCGTGACCCTGTGGCAGTTTATGAATACCAAAAACAAAAAACAAAAAACAAACCAAAACTCTGAGGCCAGAATTGGCAGCCAAAGAAAAAGTTAACATTTAAAAAGTCTGCCTGATGCTTTTTCACAAGATTATTGGGAAACGGAACTCAAAATGATCTCCAATCTCAGGGACATAACCTCCTGAGCTTCTGGGGTTTCTGTCCAATCAGTTTCTGGTGAATATGAGTTTTTTAAGCACAGTTCCTTAAGTGAGCAAAGATGAAGGTGCATAACAGACCCTTCACAGCAAAGGGCAAGAAAGGTCATGCGCCAAACTTCTATGGCATGTGTGAATTAAAACGGCTCAAACCCCCCCGCCAAAAGTGACAGGACATTGGGGCAGCCACCTCTCCCTGCAGAGGGACTCGTCCTGCAGAACTGGCATTAGTTTGAGGCACGACTACATTTTTTTGTCTTTTTTTTTTTTTTAAGATTTTATTTATTTATTCGACAGAGAGAGACACAGCGAGAGAGGGAACACAAGCAGGGGGAGTGGGAGAGGGAGAAGCAGGCTTCCCGCGGAGCAGGGAGCCCAATGCGGGGCTCGATCCCAGGACCCTGGGACCATGACCTGAGCCGAAGGCAGACGCTTAACGACTGAGCCACCCAGGCGCCCCCATTTTTTTGTCTTTGATGTAAGTTTCTCCCTTCCTGGCTAATCCTTAAAAAGAATCTATGATGAATTGCTACATTAAAAATATAACCTGATATTAGTGAATGGGGCCCCTAATTATACGTATTGTTTTGCTTCCCCAAGTCGTTGGGGTCTCCAACACTAGGCAAGGGAAGAGTTTGATGAGAAAAGCCAAGCAGGGAACAGAAAGCCAGCCTCCCCTGCAGTGTGCCAGGGATGGAGTCTCCCAAGAGACTCAGCCTAATAGATAGGATGATCATAAATACCCTGAGAATGTTAGTGTGGGTTCTAAGCGATATCAGAAAAAAGAAAAAAGAAAAAAAAAAAACCTGCAAAAACAAAATGCAAACCATCCGTCCTTTTTGCTGCTATCTAAACAGGCTGTCATTGAAGAGTCGCTGCGCACGCTGCCCCTTCTGGAAGAATCATCATGCGTATAACTGCTTGCTCGTTGTCCGACTCCCTTGGTACACCACAGTCCCCACGAGGACGGAGACCAGGGCTCTTGTGCCAAGTGACCTTCATCTCCGACCTTAAGGAAGTGTTAAAACTCAAATACTCCCCCTAGTATCTGTTATCTCCATTTACACATCCACAGGGTGGACACAACCTCGAGTTCGGCCGGTAATTCCAACGCCAGGCAGTGTGCACGCATTTCTGCTGAGAGCCACTCACGACTGAAGGGCAGGGGTTGTGTGGGGGTGAGATGGAACCGAAAGATCTAGGCAGGCCAGTTACGAAGCCAGTGACAGAGGAGGAGGCAGAAGGACCTGGAAGAAAATCACCATTTTGCTGAGTCAACTCTGAACCTGCCCAGAAGTGACTTGAGGGTGCCTCAAATCCGGCCTTCCAGACAATCTGTGTGAGCTCAGAGGATGACCTGGTCTGAAAGAGAGCACTCTTCCTGCCCCCACGATTGGATACTGCACCTGCAATCTCACTTGTCAACATTCTGGAAGCTTGACAACAGCACTGAGCTCAAAAACCACCACTGTGTGAAAGTAACTAGTCATCTCATATTTCCTTCTATCTAGACTGGGAATGTATCCCTGCTTTGTCCCTTAACTCGCTCCCCTTGGGCTATCTTTCTCCCAACGAGTTTATTTATATTTATCAGAAATGCATTAAAAATCACAGCATCACAGAGAAGAAAGCTAGAATAGAATGATGCTGCTTCCTATTAATCTGGAACCAGGGGCCAATTTAGTAAAAGCCCACATACACTTTCTGTGAATGTGAACTCATTTGCCAACTGAGTGTGTGTGTCCTCCCACCGAGGCTGGAAAAAAATGCCAGTTTATTTCTCAAATGTATGTGCATTTGGAGGAATCGTGGAGGACCGGTACGGAGAATTCTCAGGGGCTTTTTCAAACTTCACATGCTCCCTGGGAGAGTCTGGAACTTCCCTCATACCAACCCCATTTCTCCAAGATTAAAAATCACTGCAGGGGGTGGCACCTGGGTTAAGGTCATGTCATGACCTTCGGCTCAGGTCATGATCCCAGCATCCTGGGATCAAGCCCTGCCTCGGGCTCCCTGCAGGGAGCCTGCTTCTCCCTCTCCCTCTGCCTGCCTGTCTGCTTGCTTGTGATCTCTCTCTCTCTCTCTCTCTCTCTCTCTCTGTCAAATAAATAAATAAAATCTTAAAAAAAAAAAAAATCACTGCAGGGTAATGAGTGATGTTCCTGATGGATGTCAATTTCACCGGGCAGAGGCAGCAAACAAGTTGAGAATCGCTAAATTAAGCTCAAGATTAATAACCAAAGGCTCTTCACTCCTGTCCCGCCAGTTTTGCACATCCATTCCATTAGGAATCCCAGTGGAAATTGCATTAGCAAACCTATTAAAACCTGCCTCAGGAAAAGACAATTAGTCGAAATTCACATCTTTTATAAATTATATATAGTTTAGATCTTCCTGAATCTTTTCCAAATGGACTCTCCTCTCTTCTCCTGCCCAAAGTCAGGCCTTCATCATGCCACACAATTGCCTTACAATGGTTCTCAGTGACCTTAGTCTCATCAGCCTTCCAGGAAGTTTACCTCGCTCAACTAAGAGCCTGATCGGTTACTCTGTTTGAAACCCTTCCAAGGTTTGAATCTCCAAGCTTCATGGCAGGGCTATTAATACACAGAAGTCTCCTTAAACACACCACTGTGCTCAAGTCCTCCATGCCTTGGTAATGCTGTTCATGCTTCTTGAAGGGGCGCCTGGGTGGCTCAGTCAGTTAAGCGTCTGCCTACGGCTCAGGTCATCATGTCAAGGTCCTGGGATCGAGCCCCGGTAGTTGGGCTCCCTGCTCCGCGAGGAGCCTGCCCCTCAGCCACCACCCCCCTCCTGGCTCCTGCCCCCTTGCGCGCGCTCTCTTTCAGCCTCTCTCGCGCAAATAAATTTAAAAATCGTTTTAAAAAATACTTCTTGAAATATTCTTTCCTCTCTTTTTACATGGCAAACTCCTACTTATCCTGTAAAGGCTTGCTGATACATACCATCGCTCTGCGATATTCTACCTGACTTCCCCAGGCAATCTCTCTTCTCTCCTCTGTATCATTTCCGCCTCTTGTGCATATTTCTGTTGCTGCACTTGGCACATTGTAATGTAATGTTTGGCTTACACATCTCTCTGCCTTCTCTGCTAGACGGTGAATTCCTTGAGGCCAGAATCCATGTATATATTCCTATCTCCAGCTATAGGCACAGGGGTTGGCATATAGCAGCTCATAGTAATTGGTGAACTGAATGAAGCAGAAAAGAAAATGCACTTGTATTTCAAATCAAGAGATAGCCCTCGTGTCATTTAATGGAATCAGAAACCTTCAAGTTCAGCATAATCAGTAACTCTACAATCACCCTTGCCTGGGTCAATGCTTCTTCTGGAATATCTCCTAAAGCCATTCTAAGCCCACCAAAACTCCCTTAGGGGAGACTTCCGTCCCAACGTGTTTGAATAATAACGCATCAGCCTCCAATCTGATCTTACTTCCTCCCTTCTATCATCCAGGCCCACCTCCCATGTTGCCAAAGCTATCTTCTTGAAACCCTACAATTCCTCTTTCCCCCCAGTGGTTGCTCATCAGCAATATGATAAAGTCCTCAGCCAGGCATTAAAGCTCCAGCAGACAGCTCCTAACGCATAACTACTTGATAAGAACGCTCCATTCAAAGCCCTGCCCCAAAGAGAGGAATAGTTAATAGAGCATTGAAAGATTAACTGTATATAGATTTAAAATATCTATATGGTGAAAAATGTCAGAGTCAGATCAAATACCAACTAGATAATGTATTTTAAGCCATAGAACGGAATCTCTGTAACATACAAAGAGTTCTTAAAATCAACAACTGAATAAAAAATGCTCAGCGGGAGGGGGCGCCTGGCTGGCTCAGTCTGTGGAGCATGTGACATGATCTTGGGGTTGTGAGTTCGAACCCCATGTCAGATTTAAGATGACTGAAAAAGAAAGTCTTTAAAAAAAATGGTAAGCAGGAGGAAAAGTTCACTGAAAAACAAGTAAAGTGGCCAATCAACATATAAGATACTACCTCATTCATAGATAAACACAACTTAAGACAATAAGACATTATATTTTATGTATAAGACTGGCAAAAAGTAAAACTATGAATACCATGTGTTGGGAAGGACGTATATAAAAGTAACTTACATAAACTGTTGGTGGTAATAGAAATGGTTATAAGCTATTTGCCGAGAAATTTAACACTACCAAACAAAAGTAAAACCACACATATTTTTCTACCTGGAAATTACATTCCGAAGACCTCATTCCTACAGAAAAACCCACACCCAATGTACAAAAATAATAGTACAAGCTTTTTAAGCAGCACTCTTTAATGGTAATAAACTCCCCTCAAAATCGAAAATATCCACCAATGAAGGAGCAGTTCAATAAATTATCATACAGCCATATGAGGGAATTCTATAGAGCTATTAAAACGTTTTATATGTATTTATTCACATGAAAATATATCAGTGATATTCTTTAAATGAAGTTATAAAACATTATGTATAGTATGAGTAAATCTATAAAAATAATACATACACATAACCTTACATATATGTATAGTCAGTATGTAAGGATACAAGACTATGCTATTTATTTTTGATATGTATTTTATAAGTAAAAAGGTTAACCCTTTTCAGGTTTCAAAGTTCAGCTTTTCAAAAGCTAACTGCTCCACAATGCTTTCCTGATCACCCGACACCAATGAATCCCCTCCTCCCCTGAATTCGAATGGCACATATATCTCGATCTCACGAAACACAACATTCTCTAATGTGGTCATTTTCTGCACACGTCATAGCTCTCCATCTAGATGGCAAGCTTAAAGGCGTGGAACCGTATGTCAGGTCTTTTTCTAGATCCTGGGGCACCTGGAGAATGTGCTCAGTAGACCTGGTAGATGAAGTGAAAGAACAGAACCCTATGAAAACACCACTTAGACCTTTTTTTTCTTTTAAGTTCAAAGCAACAAACACTTACTGCGACAAAGACATGTATCATATGATCTCACTGATATGAGGAATTCTTAATCTCAGGAAACAAACTGAGGGTTGCTGGAGTGGGGGGTGGGGTGGGAAGGATGGGGTGACTGGGTGATAGACACTGGGGAGGGTATGTGCTCTGGTAAGCGCTGTGAATTGTGCAAGACTGTTGAATCTCAGATCTGTACCTCTGAAACAAATAATGCAATATATGTTAAGAAAAAAAAAGAAGAAGAAGAAGGTAGCGGGAGGGGAAGAATGAAGCGGGGGAAATCGGAGGGGTGGACGAACCATGAGAGACGATGGACTCTGAAAAACAAACTGAGGGTTTTGGGGGGGAGGGGGGTGGGAGGATGGGTTAGCCTGGTGGTGGGTATTGAGGAGGGCACATTCTGCATGGAGCACTGGGTGTTATGCACAAACAATGAATCATGGAACACTTCATCTAAAACTAATGATGTAATGTATGGGGATTAACATAAGAATAAAAAAAAATGAGAAAAAAAAAAAAAAACACTTACTGCGACACCATTTTCTATAGACAATTTGTGAGAGCAGTTTTAAATCTACAATAAAGTTGAGAGGAAGGGACAGAGATTTCCATTATGTATCCGCTGCCTACGCACAGAAAGCGCTTCCCCATTATGACGATCACCCACCAGAATGGGCATTTGTTACCAAGGATGAACCCACATTAATACATAACCACCACAAGTTTATAGGTTACCTAAGGGTTAATTTTTAATGTCACATGTTCAGTCGGTTTGGACAAATGGACAATGACATGTACTCATTATTATATCATACAGAGTACTTTCACTGCTGGAAAAATCTTGCGTTCCGCCTATTTCTTGACCCTGAACCCTAACCCCCATTCTTTTTTTATTTTTTCCATAGCTGTGCCTTTACCAGACTGTCATATTGTTGGAATCCTACACTAAACAGCCTTCTCAGATTGGCTTCTTTCACTTAATAATATGCATATAACTTTCCTCCGTATCTTTTCATGGCTTAATAGCTTACTTCGTTTTAGGGCTAAATGATATTCAATTGTTTGGTTTTTCCATTGGCCTACTGAAGGATGTCTTGGTTGCTTCCACGTTTGGGCAATTATGAATGGATCTGCTATAAACGGCTCTGTGCGGGTTTTTGTGTGGCCCTGTTTTCAACCCTTTTGGTTAAACACAAAGGGGTATGACCACTGGATCCAGGGCTAACAGTATGGTTGCTTTTGAAACAAACAACCAAACTCTCTTCGCAAGTGGCTGGGCCATTTCATATTCATACCAGTAATGTAGGAGTTCCTGTCACTCCACACTCTCATCATCATTTGGTGTTATCAGCGTTCTGGATTTCAGACATTTGAGTGGGTCCTGGTCTCTCTTTACTATTTTAATTTGCATTTCCCCAATGACACAGACTGTGGAACATTTTTTCATATGCTTGTTTGCCATCTGTATATACGATTTGCTCAGGTGTCTGGTAAGGTCCTTGTACAATTTTTAAAGTGCGCTGTGTTCTAATTGCTGAGTTTTAACAATTCTATATATGTTGTAGATAATGAATTATCAGATGAGATTTCTGCAGACATGGTCTTGCATGGTCTATACCTTTCCTTCTATTGACATTGTCTTTCACAGGGCAATACTTTTTGATTTTCATGAAGCCCATCTTTTCAATTATTTCTTTCATAGATCATGTTTGGTGTTGTAAAAAGATGTCACCATATCAAAGGCTACCTAGGCTTTGCCCCATGATATCTCCTAGCAGTTTCATGCTTTTACAATTTACGTTTAGGTCTGTGATCCATTTTGAGTTATGTTTTTGTGAAGAATGTACGGTTTGTGTTGAGATTCTTTTTCTTTTTTTTTCGTACAGATGTCCAGAACCTGCACCATTTCTTGAAGAGACTATCAGTATTTCCTTCTATTGCATTTGCTCCTTTGTCAAAGATTGGTCCCCTCTGTATGTGTGGGTCTATTTCTGTGCTCTCTGTGCTGTTCCACTGCTGTATTTATTCCTTTTTTTAAAAAGATTTTATTTATTTATTTGACACAGAAAGAGAGAGAGCAAGTACAAGCAGGGGGAGTGGCAGAGGGAGAGGGAGAAGCAGGTTGCCCACCCCGAGCAGGGAGCATGACGCAGGGCTTGATCCCAGGACCTGGGAGCTGAGGGCCAATGCTTAACTGACTGAGCCACCCAGGTACCCCTGCTGTATTTATTCTTTTACCAATACCACACTTCCGTGATTACGCTAACATTTCCTTGATGTGAAGTCAAATAGTGCCAGTCATTCAAGATTTTTCCTCTGTTCTGTATCGCATTAGCTGTTTTGGGGTGTTTGTCTGTCCATATACTTGTTAGAATCATTTGTCAAGGGGCAACTGGGTGGCTCAGTCAGTTGAGCATCCAACACTTGGTTTCAGCTCAGGTCATGAACTGAGGGTCGTGAGACCAAGCCCTGCATTGGGCTCCATGCTCAGTGTAGAGTCTGCTTGTCCCTCTCCCTCTGCTCTTCCCCCTGTTCTCTCTCCCTCCCCTCCCTTCATAAATAAAATCTTTAAAAAAAGAATCATTTATCAATAGCCACAAAATAGCTTTCTAGGATTTTTATTAGTATTGCACTGAATCTATAGATCAAGAACTGATATCTTTAGAATACTGTGTCTTATTTATGAATATGCACTATCTCTCCATTTTATTTTTAATTTTGTTCATTATAGTTTTATAATTTTCCTCATATAGATCTTGTATGTATTTTGTTATATTTAGACCTAAGTATTTTAGTTTTAGGGGTACTAATATAGATGGTATTGTACTTTAAATTTCAAATTCCACTTGTTCATTGTTGGTGTGTAGGAAAATCACTCACTTTTGCATGCTATACTTTTGCTTTGCAATCTTGCTGTAAATGCATATTCCAAGAGAATTTTTTTGATTTTTTTATATTTTATACATAGACATTCATGTTAACTGTAAACAAAAACAGTTTCATCAATTTCTTCCCAATCTGTATACATGTTATTTACTTTTCTTGCTTTATTGCATTAACAAGGAAACCTAGTACAATGTTGAAAAGGAGTGGTAAGAGGGGGCAAGCTTACCCTTGTACCTAACCTTAGTGTGAAAGCTTCTAGTTTCTCATTAAGTATAATGTTACCTGCAGGTTCTCTGTAGGTAATCATTATCGGGTTGAGAAAATTTCCCTCTATTCTTAGTTTATTGAGAGTTTTTATCAAGAAATAATGTTGGATTTTGTCAAATGCTTTCTCTGCATCTATTGAGAGGATCATGTAATTTTGCTTTTTCCATCTTTTGATTATAAGAAGTGTGAGAGCTGAAGCCATAAAACTAGAAGAAAATATAAGCAGTAATTTCTTCAACATTGGCCATAGTAACATTTCTCTAGATAGGTCTCTTCTATCAACCAACCAACCAAGCATTAATTTTTAAGAAAGCAAAAATAAGGGTGCCTGGGTGGCTCAGTTGGTTAAGCGACTGCCTTCGGCTCAGGTCATGATCCTGGAGTCCCAGGATCGAGTCCCACATCGGGCTCCCGGCTCAGCAGGGAGTCTGCTTCTCTCTCTGAACCTCCCTCCTCTCATGCTCTCTATCTCATTCTCTCTCTCAAATAAATAAATAAATAAATAATCTTTAAAAAAAAAAAAAAAAAAGCAAAAATAAACTATTAGGACTACACCATAATAAAAACTTTTGTACAGCAATGGAAACCATCAACAAAATGGCAAGAAAACCTACTGCATGGGAGAAGATATTTACAAATGATATATCCCATAAAGGGTTAAGAATTTGTATAAAATCAACACACACAGAAAAACAATTTGATTGAAAACGGGCAGAGGACTTGAATAGACATTTCTCCAAAGAAGACATCCAGGTGACCAACAGACACATGAAAAGATGCTCAACGTTGCTCATCATCAGGGGAATGCAATTCAAAACCACAATGAGCTACCATCTGTTAGAAGTGTTAGTATCAAAAAGACAAGAAATAACAAGTATTGGTGAGGATGTGGAGGAAAAGGAACCTGCATGCACTGTTGGTGAGAATGTAAATTGGTGCAGCCACTGTGGGAAACAGTATGGTGGTCCCTCAAAAAATGAAAAATAGAATTACCATATGATGCAGTAATTCCACTACTGGGTATTTACACAAAGAAAACAAAAACACTAATTCAAAAACATATGAATCTCTATGTTTATTGCAGCATTATTTGCAATGGCCAAGATATGCAAGCAACTCATGTGTCTACTGATAGATGAATAATTAATGATGTGCTATACAAATAAATGGAATATTACTCAAAGATTAAAAAAAGAATGAAATCTTGCTGTGACAACTTGGATGGACCTAGAGGGTATTATGCTAAGTAAAATAAATCAAAGAAAAATACCAACTGATTTCACTTATATGTGGCATCTAAACAACAAATGAACAAACTAAAAGCAGAAATAGACCCATAAATACAGAGAACAAAGTGATGGTTGCCAAAGGAAATGGGAGTGGGAGGGATGGGCAAAATGAGTGATGGGAAGTGGGATACAGGCTTCCAGTTATGGAACAAATAAGTCATGGGGATGAAAGGTACAGCATGGGGAATACAGTCAATGGTAGGGTGACAGATGGCAGCTATGTTTGAGTGAGCATAGAATAATGTATAGACTTTTAAAATCACTATGTTCTACACCTGAAACTGGCATAGCAATGTCAACTTTGCTTCAATTTAAAATAATAAAATAAAATAAAAATTATTTTGAGGTGTAATTTTTTTGGTATTTGTCCTGCTTGGTGTTCTCTGAGCTTCCTGGACCTGTGATTTGGTGTCTACTATTACTGTGGAGAAATTCCCCACTGTTATTGCTTCAAATATTTCTCCTTCTGTTCCCTTCTGTCTTTCTTCTCCTTCTGGTATTCCTATTACATGTTACACATATTATAGCTGTCCCCTCACTCCTTAGGTGGAACAAGATGGCTAAAATGGGCTGCTGCTGAGTACTTCCTTTCCCCTGTTTACTTAAGCTCTGATAATATTCCAGTAGGTTAGGCTCTGGTTAACTAGTTTCCCATGATGACAGGCCTTGTTAGGAACAGAGTGCTCTGGTACATTTTTAAATGGTTTTTATTGCGGGGTTGGGGGGAGCGCCTAGATGGATCAGTCAGTTAAACATCCGACTTCGGCTCAGGTCATTGATCCCAGGGTCCTAGAATCAAGCCCTGCCCCAGACTGCCCACTCAGCAGGGAGTCAGCTTGTCCCTATCCCCTTCCCTCTCCCCTACCCCCCACACTCATGCTCTTTCTCAAACAAATTAAATCTTTTAAAAATAAATAAATAAAATAAAATGGTTCCTTTCGGAACCTGGATGGCTCAGTCAGTTAAACAGCTGACTCTTGCTTTCCGCTCAGGTCATGATCTCAGAGTCCTGGGATAGAGACCTGCTTCCAGGTTCTGCACTCAGTGGGGAGTCTGCTTAAGGATTCTGACTCTCCTTACCCCTCTTTCCCTCCCCCAGCTCACTCTTTCTAACCTACTCATTCTCTCTCTCAAATAAATAAATAAATCTTTAAAATGGTTTCTTTTCTCCTGCATCTCCCAGAAGCATTAGGGGATTTTCCTACATTTACTATGGTAATCTGGTGGAGTTTCTAAAAGCAAATCTCACAGTATTATGGATGACACCCTATGACTAGGTCCACCTTGGAGTATTTTGCCTTCACGAGTTTTCTGCACTGAGCTTTAAGAAATCTGACAATTGCAATCCAGGTTTTCCTACCCTGACACTGGTTCTAAAGGCAGTTTCTGCTTGTTAGTCTCTGCTCCAATAAGCCACAACTCACAATGTTTACCTAGTCTTCCAATCTTGGAAACACTGGTTTACCCCGTGTTCTCCTCTTCCTCCTCTTATAGATTTAAGAGCAGGTATGGAATTTTCAATCTGTTCACCTTTTTACTCATTGTTAGGAAGAAATGGAAGAAATCTCCTTCCGTGAAGAATTGGCTGAGCATCCTTAGATTTATGTTATATTTCAATTTGATACTTTTTTCAGAAAGCAAAAGTGATCCTCCCATCTGTCCCCTCTGACACCATTCCCAAACCTATGAGATAAGTTATGTTAATAGCCTGAATCTTATACCTTTGATTTGCTCTTAAAAACATACAGAAGCATAGAGATCCCTATCTAGGAGATTTTTGTTTACCAAGATACTTGCTTCCTTTATCAATGTCAGCATGACGTCCTCTTACATATTTAGATATGCTTTGTGGTCAAAAAAAATGCTTCAGACTATAAGCTGTTCATATATGTTACATCAGGAAAAGAATAGTAATCCTATTCTCTAACCCTAAAATCACGATGAAGGGACACTTAGGGAAAACAGGCAACTAACTAAACCATCAACCTTCAATCATCTAACTAAACAATACGCCTAATCAGTTTCTCTCTGGTTAAAATCCTTCAAAGGCTTGAAGCTCCAAGATCAGGGATTCTCTAAAATATTTTCTAATTGTCCTAGCTACTTTCGAAACACAGGAAGGACACAAGGCAATGCCATATATTGGACAACAGAGGGATTAGAACACATAACACCAAGACTCTAGTTTCTCTTGGCGACCAAGTAGCCATAGCTCTCAGGCAAACTCCTTCCAAATCATCTCCCTCATGTGTCAAATGACAGTGTTGTACTTTAGGCATTGTAAAGGTCTTTCCAGACCTTTTAGTATTCTAATCCATGTTAGCCATTCCCCTAGTTGGTAAAGGCCAGGGAAATAGCTTCATGTGACTCAATGAGCTGGGCTCAGCACATACACACCATGGATCCGTGTCTTCTACATTCTCTGCTTCGCACCTCAGGAAGGCCAAGGCTAGCTCATCTGATAACCTAATGTCTGGGTCGTTCATTGTCTTGTATCTAGTACAACTCTACCTTTTTTTTTAAGATTTTATTTATTTATTTATTTGAGAGAGAGAGAGAGAGAACACGAGCAGGGGGTGGGGCAGAGGGAGAAGCAGGCTCCCCGCTGAGTAGAAAGCAGGATGCAGGGCTCGATCCCAGGACTCCGGGATCATGACCTGAGCCGAAGGCAGATGCTTAACCGACTGAGCCACCCGGGCGCCCGTAAACTATACCTTTCTACCACTACTTTGACATTGAACAATCCCTTTCAGCCCTTTTTATTACTAAGGAAATGTCTATGCTCCAGATTGTCTCTTCAGTTTTCAAGTTCTTAACACCCCCTGTCTCCAGATACAGAGATATCTCTTTTGACTATGGTTTGTTGATACCTAGTAGGGTCCATGTCTGAGCCGCAAGGGGTCTTCAAATGCCCTGACACTGTAGGCAAAAGTTTGCGTGCAGATACACATGTGTAGATTTCTACAGAAAGTGTTTTGGACTTTCAGAAGATTCACATGGGAGGCTGGGATCCAAAAAATGATTGAGCATCCCAAGTCCTTAACTCTAGCCTGAAAAGTCCTCCACCTCCTCCTTTGTTCTAAACACCAGTCCTTCTGGTGTGATCCCTCACAATCATACACAACTCTTACTGCTTTTACTTTCTTCCAGTAGATGAACTGCCCTGGACAACTCATCGCAATCAGTTCACCTGTGAGGCTGAGGAAGTGATCCTTTCTTCTACCTTCTACAGCCCCACGGCATTGAACAGCCCTGGTCCCTACTAGGTATAATCACCTGCTGCTCTCCCAACTTCCCATTCCATTTCGTGTTCTGCATTTCTGAACTACAACATCTCATTAGATAAACTTTCCATGAAATAGTATTTGCAACATTTACAACGCAATAATAATACCAATATATGCCAGTTTCTCTGCAAAGTGCTTTACCTGCATTATCACATTTACTTCTCATGATTCTATCAGCTTATTACTACTATTTTCTGTTTTATAGCTGATGAAATGGAGGCACAGAGACATCAGATAACTTGCCCAAGGCCACACACCTGTCAAGTAGCAGGGCCAAGACTTGTTTTCAAGTCTACTGACCCCAAAACCCATGTTCTTCAACACTATATATTTTGTTTTTCCATTCAACTTCTTAGATTGTCGTTATATCTAGATTACAGATAGATTCCATGGCGGAAACATCATGGACTTTCTCTGTGGACTAGAATATATATATATATATATATATATATATATATATGTTTGTTTGTTTTTTTTAAGATTTTATTTATTTGACAGCGAGAGAGACAGCGAGAGAGGGAACACAAGCAGCGGGAGTGGGAGAGGGAGAAGCAGGCTTCCCACGGAGCAGGAAGCCCGATGCGGGGGCTCGATCCCAGGACCCTGGGATCATGACCTGAGCCGAAGGCAGACGCTTAACGACTGAGCCACCCAGGCGCCCCTATATATATGTTTTTTAAAGATTCATTTATTTATTTCAGAGAAAGAGAGGGAAAGAGAGAGCACGAGCAGGGGAGAGGGGCAGAGGGAGAGGGAGAAGCAGACTCCCCACTGAGCAGGGAGCCCAATGGGGAGCTCAACCCCAGGACCTCAGGATCATGACTTGAGCCACCCAGGCACCCCTAGAATATATTTTTTAATCACTTAAAATATTTTTGTGACATGGTATGACACAAGATTTCTACTACCAGGTATACATGTGAGAACAATGAGCATATGTGTCCACAAATAGATTTTCACATGACTGCTCATAGCAGATATACTCACAATAGTAAAAACCAGTAGATAACTCAACTGTCCATCAACACTAGTGCATAAACTAATGGTAATATACAACGGATTGGTACTTAACAATACAAATAAAATACCTATACATTCAGCAAAAATGGCTAAATCTGGAAAACATGATGCTGAGGGAAAGAAACCAGACACAAACAGCCACACACTATATGATTTTATTTATAGGGAATTCTAGGAAACACAAAACCCACCTACAGTAACACAAACCAGATAAGTAGTCACCCTTTGGGCTAAGAGGATTGCCCAGAAAGGGGCCATAAGGAGATAATGGGCAATGTAAACTACCTTGATCTGGATGGTTGTTAAATAAGATTATTCACTGAGCTATATACTTAAACTCTACATCCATAAAATGTTGAACAAAATCCACTAGGAACATGGATTATAAACACTCCGATCCTATGCATGTGAAAGTAGGGAGCCAACTAAGTTGAACACCAAAAGGCCCAAAGTATACATCTTTAAAATATGTAACTAGGGGCACCTAGGTGGCTCAGTCAGTTAAGTGTCTGCCTTCGGCTCAGGTCATGATCCCGGGGTCCTGGGATCCAGCCCCACATCAGGCTCCCCTGCTCAGTGGAGAGCCTACTTCTCCCTCTCTCTCTGCTCTTCCCCCTACTTGTGCTCTCTCTCTCTGTGAGATAAATAAAATCTTAAATAAAATAAAATAAAATATGTAGCTATATTCAATTCAAGTCCCCACTTACTCATCTTCTCACTGCCCAAACTATAGCCAATAAAATCGTCAAAATAGATGGGTTCTCTAAGGATAAAGCAATGGTTCTTAACTGGGGGCTATATGGATCCCCAGGTGACCCATAGCAATTTGATGAAGTATTTTCCATTCTCTCAACTTCTGGATTGCTGTTAGCATTTGGTCAGGAGAAGTGGGGATGCTGCTAAATACACTACAAGGCCCAGGACACGTCCCCATGACAAAGAATGTATTATCTGACCTGAACTAATAATAGGGCAGAGTTAAAAAACACAAGGATAACATATTGCTATGGTAAAACAAATGTATATGTAATGAGGAAGAATCGAAAATGCAAACAAATCAACATCTGTTAAAACCAACCTTAGGTGTCCCTTTGGAAAACATTGGGCAGTGTCTGAGCAAATGGGCGGAGAATGACTAACTTAAGATTCGGGTGGAGAATACAGGTGGTATTGAAATGCCTCCTTACCGTGAAGCTGAGGTGGGGGGTGCTGGGGGCATAGATCATAAAAGGCATCAAGAAGGCAGCTGAAGGGAACTGAGATACCAAAAAGCCCAAAACTGCTCAAACTTGGACTACTCGAGCCTAACCATTTTGCCTCATATTATCTGTGCGCACGAACACGATGTCTTTTTGTATTCTAAGTTTTATTGAAGAAAAATAAGTTGGTGTGAGGGGCCTTATTCTTTTGCCATAAGCCTGGAATTTGGGTTCTTTTTAAAAATAAATATCTACTCGAAAGGAGTCAAGCTGCAGAGAGAGAAATCACATTAACCAGAGACAAAAGGAAATGTTGCCCTAGCAACCAAAAGTACTCACAAGCTTTCATCAAACTCACTGTACGCAATTTCAGTTTTTATTTGATCACTGTTTTTTTTCTTAACATGGAAAAGCTTGAAATAGACTGATAAATAGTTGTCTGAATAGGCCTAACACTTCCTAATATCCCATCGTGAAATTTCTTTGAGCACCACCAAGGACATAATTCTGAATTGTAAATGCAAAACAACATAATAGCCTCCTTCCCCCTTCCTTCCATTAAAAAGGTCTACAGTGTAAAGCAACAAAGGAGCCCTCATACAGTACAAAAGAGGTTTCTCTCACATACCAGAGCTGTACACTCTACTAAGCATGTAAAAAGCATTTCTGGAATCATTCCTTTTGAAAAGTAGCAAGCCTATCTTAAGAACCAAGCATGTTACTAGCTAATCCCCTCAGCTGTTACAGATGCGGTACACCCAAGTAGGGTGGAAACTTATCAATAATTTTTGAAAGGAAGTAACTTTTCATTTCAGTGGGATGGTTCTACGATTGGTACAATGTTTGGAGTTGGCAAACAAATATAGAAAATCAGCGAAGGACTGTAAAAAGTACGCAGGGATAGACAATATAAGCAAAGTCGCCGTTCGGCCAATAAGTAGCTCTATGAAGCTGGGCAATTCACAGCACCTCTCTGGGGCTCAGTGACTTCACGAGTTAGTGTCAGGACAAGCAGATGACCAGCAAATCCCCTCCGCTGCTACCCCCGGGGGTACACCCAGGTCGGAGGGAAAAATATCAGTGGTTTTTGAAAGAAAGTGGCTGTTCATCTCATTCAAATAGTTCTACTCTTCACAGCATGTCTGGAATACGGTAAGCCAAATAATTTCTAGGTTCTCTCAGATTTCTCAGTCAGGTTTTAATATAAGGTAACACAATGGGAAAAAAGGACTCAATTTTCTAAATTCGTTTTATCCTTTTAATCTTTTTTGGATTGTTATAAAACTTTCCTGAATAGTGCATGATCTATTTGCCAGAACCTTATCTAAATTCATTTTCAAACCAGTATTCCTAATAGTAGTGGAGAGCAGTCCTTGACTTTCGAAGAGGAATTGTTCATACCCTTGGTTATCCAATAACGTCCCCTTCATAATGTCAACAGCCTATTTCCTAGCTAAAGGTACATCATTCCAGAAATGCTAGCTTCTAAGGAGTTCAATACAGACAGACTGCGGGCTATTAAAAGCTGCAGGAGCACTGTACTCACCAGAGACCACTGAGAACTGAACAGTAGAAGCTTCTCGTGTGTCTATACAAAGAAGAAATTAATCCACAGGAAGAAAAGCCTGCTAAATTAGGAACAACTTGGGGAATTAACAGAGCAAGAGAAAGCCCATCGTTCTTTCCTAAAATGTGAATAATTGAGTTAGCTATGTAACTTGATACTTGAGATTGACTTTCATTTCTATCTACTAAAACTACATTCATTTCTCCACAACCAAAGCTGCTTAAATGTTTTTAGGTTTAAAGTATAACCCAAGTCAGACCTATAGGCTTCTTAAATATATTCAGAATATAGAAGCATTTGGTATAAGTGAAATAAACAAGTTAAAGGTCTTAGATTTGGGGCTAGGACACTTTTTAATCAAAGTACATTAAGAAAAATATAGGATCCCAATAACCACAGTTAATATACTTATTTGATGGTGGTAAAATTCCCTGGGACTTCCCATATAAAGCTTTCAGTTTGGTTTGCTTCATGGTTTCTATGAATATTAGACACTACCCTTCAAGGAAAGGATTTATTGTTACGCCTAAGAGTGAACAGAGATAATTCAAACTCAACTACTTTATACATTCTATTCAATCACTTTTTAGATATGAGACAAAAACATACAGTCATGGCACACTAAAGGAAATTGGAAAACCCTAATTAGAGAAACAAATCTATTAGGAGGCAGGAATACCATAAGCAAAAAAGCCAAAGAGAATCAAAAAGAAATTTTTTTTTTTTTTTATTTGACAGAGAGAGAGACAGCGAGAGCAGGAACACAAGCAGGGGGAGTGGGAGAGGGAGAAGCAGGCTTCCCGCCAAGCAGGGAGCCCGATGTGGGGCTCGGTCCCAGGACCCTGGGATCATGACCTGAGCCGAAGGCAGACGCTTAACGACTGAGCCACCCAGGCGCCCCAAAAAGAAATTTTTATGGATTCTTCCCATAGAAGGTATTCCACCTCTGTCCTCAATACAACTTGAATCACCAGAAAGTAGATGATTATCTATTTAAAGGTTTCAACTATGACTAAAGACCAATGAATATGACAGCTACACCAGGCTCTTTCACTCTGTTTCCATCACATATAAACACACAATTCACACCAGGAAGCAAAAAAAGGATGAATACAATCATGGAGAAAACCTTGAACTCCAGAGGGTGAAAATTCGCAATCGCGTTAGTTCTTAATTAGAATGAGATCTTGAAGCCAAGTCGGTTCTGAAACTGGAGTTTAGCTGAGTACAGCTGACCCTTGAACATGGGATTGAACTGTATGGGTCCACGTCTATGTGGATTTTTTTCAATACACTACAGTACTGTAAATGTGTTTTCCTTGTAATTTTAAAAGCATGGTCTTTTCTCCCCTTTATTGTAGGAACAGAGTATAAAATACATATAACATACTAAACGTGTTAATGGATCGTTTATGTTATAGAATAAGGCCTCCAGGCAACAGCAGACCATTAGTAATTAAGTTTTTGGGGAGCCAAAAGTTATACTTGAATTTTCCGCTATGTGGAGGATTGATACCCAGAACACTCGTTGTTGTTCAAGGGTCAACTGTAATAGCCCTCTAAATTTTGACTATATCTTCTCATTTAGAATAAATCCAATTATTTGGGGGTGCCCGGGTGGCTCAGATGGTTGAGCGTCTGCCTTCGGCTCAGGTCGTGATCTCTGGGCCTGAGGATCAAGCCCTGTGTCGGATTCCTGGCTCTGCAGGGAGTCTGCTCCTCCCTCTCCCTCTGCCTCTCCTCCTATCTCTCTGTCTCAAATGAATAAATTTTTTAAAAATCTTTTTAAAAAATAGAATAAATCTAATTATTCAATCACATACTGAGAGTGCCTATATGTGCTAACCTCCTTGTCCAAGTAAGGAGAAAGTGAAGCAAGAAGAGAATGGATAGGTCTGAGTCCCCTTCCTGAGAGCATTCACAGTCATAAACCAAAGTGATTTGATGAAGGATATGAGTTTTCAGTGGAAGGAATGAATAATTTTGCCCAAGGCCAGAAAATTGGATGGTATAGAGAAGTCTTCATAAGGAGATATTTGAACGGAGGCGCCTGGGTGACTCAGTCAGTTAAGCATCAGCCTTGGTCTCAGGTCATGATCTTGGTCCTGGGGTCGAGCCTCATACAGGGCTCCCTGCTCAGCGGGGAGTCTGCTTCTCCCTCTTCCTCTGCCCAAACCCCGCTCATGCTCTCTCTCTCTCAAATAAACAAAAATCTTAAAAAGAAGAAGAAGAAGATACTTGAACTATGCCTTGAAGGACTAGCACCAAACAAGAAAAATCATGGGTGGGGTGTGTCCGGTAAACAAACAAGCTGTGCATAAGACACAGAAGCATGTGAAAGTATGGCATGAACGAGGAACTCCAATTACTCATTTCATAGAGTTTGAGGTGAGTTTCCTGTGTGGGGGTTGTGAAGGATAACCTTAGAGATCATCTCCAGAAGGTCCTTTGATGCCAGATTAAGGAGTTGACACTTGGTCCTGAAAACGATGGGAAGCCATTACGTGATTTTAAATACAGCCCGACGTGATCGGAATCGCATTGTACCCCCCCACAAAAAATCCCTTAAGCAGCAGTGAGAGAAAGGGGCTGGAGGACGCTCCTAAAATATTCCAGGAGGCAAGTCACACAACTGAAAGCCATAACTGTGTATTACCAAGATTTCCCACTTTCCTTAGCAACCCAGAGGTAGGAATGACCAAGGTTGTCATAGTGACCCACAGTTAAGTAACTAGGATGGGTTCATAGAAGAACAATGGGGTAAGAAGATAAAGAATGATGGCATGATGTTTGTAGAAGTGCTAAATGATGGGGTTAGGGCTGGTTATGAAATTCAGTTATGCAATAGGAAGGATTAGAGAGGTCATAAGTCAGATTTTGGTCCCCATGATCTTCACTCCCTGGTGGCACGCCCAAGATTGTGTGCTACTCCCTTGGCCTTATTTCACCAAAGGGAGTTACCTGGGTGTGAATAATCTCATCATGCATGCCCTTTAAATGCAGAGTTTGGTCAGCCTGGTGCCAGAAAGGAAGGTCAAAGAGACTGAAGCTGTACAAGGGAGATTTGTGACTGATTCTGAAGATGGAGAAGGTCACAACCTGAGGAATAGAGGCAAGCTGTAGAGTTTGAGAACAGACCCTGGCTGACAGCAAACAAGGAAATGAGACTTTAGTCTGACAGCAGCAAGGAAGTGAATTCGAGCAACGATCTGAAATGAACGAGAACAAAGACTCTTTCCCAGGATATCCAGATAAGGCCCTCACCCAGCCAACACCTACTTGCAGTCTTGTGAGATCCAGAACACAGAACCCACTTAATAGAGTATTAATACAAGTCATTGGGAGAGGAGGATGAACATCAAAGTGTCATGGTTCTGAGCAGTTGCACTGAGACTGATGAAGTAAGGATGAATACTGTTGAAGTAGTGGATCACCATGTACAGTTGTGCATGCTGTGCACCGTACAATTGTACATGGCACCATTAGCGTAACAGATACCATACATTTATATAATAATTTTCCAGCAAATAGAAATAAAGGGCTTTGAGGAAGGAGTGTATTTGCTAGTACATGAAAAAAAGAATGCTATGAGCTAACGAAAATTATTATAAGGTCAAAAAAACAAGTAGAAAGTTGGTAGGATTCAGATGGCATGAGTCTCAACTGCAGGATGATGCACGAATAAAGAGAGCAGAGAAGGCTCTGAAACTAGCTCCATACACCAGAAGGATAGCAAGATATAAATCTTGTAAGAATAATATAGTATGGGACAGTAACAGTAAGTCAATAATTACTTCTGCTCCCAGGAGATCATTCTCCTTTAAATCAAGTCACTTCCACATACAATGAACTAAAAAGAAAGCCCAAGGAAGATGAGTCAATGCTAATATAATTACCATGTATTGAATAATTCAAAAAAGCCCCACAAATATGTGCAAACTTTCTATTTCTTACAACCTACAATTACATGAGAATTACATGGTAATTACAAATTACCTTGATTTTGCATAAGAGAGAACTGAAGCTCAGAGAAAAATGACTTGCTTAAAGTCACACAAGTGAGAAAATGCTGAGGCTAGAATTTAAAACTGGGTCTGTCTCTACTCCGCTAAGCTTCCTTCAAGGAGTGAAAAGGTGTAATAGGGGCTTCTTAACCTACTCTATGTTCCAAGTATCCAGATGCCTAGGGCCACTCCGTGTGGTGGGCCGGTGTACCAGTTAGCCCTCTAGGCTCCTGTCCTCCTCACTTTACCTGTGACAGACCCATAGCGCCCTTGTGTCTAGGAGGGTTATCTCTCCCCACATTAACTCCACCCCAAGGAAATAGTAAGATGACTCAGGTCAAGTGCATCTCTTAGTCAACTGGAGACCTCCTCCCATTTGTACAGCACAGGTGGCCATGTCTCCTCAAAATACTGGCTTTGGATAAAGTGGCTCTGATCCAGAACAGAGCATGCTGGGGCCAAAACTATCTGCAACTCCGAGGACAGAGAATTCAGAAAACACTCAAAATCCCCCCCTATACACCGCACATAGGTAGGCCGACTCTGGCTCTCACACACAGATAATAGCAAAGAGAACTGGCCAGCCCTGCTGCCTAGTTCTCAGCAGACAGCCAGCTCTTAATGGGAAACAGTTTGAATTTAGGAACTGATTGAAATGCCTAGGTTCTAGACTACACCAACATACTTTTACCATGCTAATTATAGCATTGAAAATATATACTGATGACAAGCTTGCTGCTCTGATACTATCTCCTTTCTTTCCTCTTTTGTATGAGACCCGGACTTTTCCCGTTTGATGTTTCCTCCATGGTATGCATGCAGAAACAGTTTAATTAATAAAGTAATAAAGTAAGCTTATTTTACTACTAACATCTAGACAGAAAGAAAATCTGTATCAAATATGACTGAATGTTTTTGCTTTTCTACCCATTTTACTAAATCCTTATAGAGATAAAAGAGGTAAACTCAGACTATCACCGAAACCATATTTGGGATCTTTGTTCTCTTTCTGCAGGTCATTAATTTCTTGAAGTCATTTAACAAAGTCTGAACATAATTGTTAACACGGTGTCCTGCCATCATATGTTAAGTGTGCATTGGTAATTACATACTCATGTCGAATGTCAAAAAAAAAAAAAAGAAACCAATTTTGGATGGTATTTTCGTGGATTACTACTCAGATAATTCCAAACCACAAAACCGCTAGCTACCAATGTCTACATATGCTGAGAAAAACAGTATACGTGGTGCCAAACGCTTAGCTAATTGACACAAGGCACCGAGTCACTTTTAGTTGAAAGGAAGGATAATTACATTTTCTTTTATTTGAGCAGCAAATCTAAGAGGAGTTTCTTGACCAGGTGATTATATGGATGGGCCAGGGAGGTGGCTTGGTTTCATCAACAGAATCACTGCTTGATACAGGAAGAGATATCCTAGCCTGTTCCTTTTATTTGTCCAACAGAAAGAACAGTCTCTTAGTCGTACGGGCAAGGCTTATATTTACATGATAAACTCTCAGTCACAATAGAAGCTAAATTCCACTGGACGCTGGTTGTTAGCCCATGGTGGATCCAAATTATCACACATTGGTTTCCATTTGAAAGAACTCTGGGGAACCTGCATGACTTTTCAAAGAAAAGTTTTACCAAACACAAACAAAATCAAGAGTTATATTTAGAGTCCTCTATATGTCGGTTCAGTGTCCACACTAAGTTCGACCTAACTTCAATTCCGCAGTACTTGGCCCTGTCAACATGTGTCCCTGCTTCACCTGTAGACAAGAAAGTCCCAAGCACACAAGGGCAAGAAGGTCTCAGTGTTGTGAACCCTCGGACAGCATGTATGTTCATTTCATGTCTCTTTCAGCACCAGCAGCAGAGTCTGGTGGGGACAGACCATCAACCATTCCAGCATACACGAGTGGTGACTCGGACAGCATTTGAGCCACAATCCTGTCTTTGTTCAGAGCTGAAGTGAAAGAGTATTTATACATAAGCTGTTCTTCGTCCCCAAAAACCTTATTTCCATACTAATGAATGAGCCAATTAATAGTTTGACAAACATGACTTATCCTTGGCAAAAGGAATATATGTCACGCAAACAAAGAGGCCGATTCAAGAACGTACCACTCCCCACCACAATCCGGTTTAGAAGGCGAAGGAGGACCAGGCTCCTGGACTGGAAGAAAAAGAGGTGCTTGAGATCCTTGGTCTGCCTGTCCTCTCATGTGTGTCATTTCTTGACACACATACCACACACACCATCTGACATACACACCCGGCCCCACAAACACCACATATATAACCTCTCCCGTGCCCGCACACCACTCATGCACACTCATAGAGCCTAGGTCATATTTTCTGCCAAATTCAGCATGTAAATGCTTTAACCTCTGTGATTTGCTTCTTTCATCACACCTCTAGAATCTTCTTTGGTTGCTTGCACTTACAAATGGACATCACTACTGGGGCCAAATGTATAAGCCACAGGCTGACTGTCTGGGCTCCGGGTGGGTGGAAAAAGAAGAAAAGGAAAGCTGGTTTTCTCCTTCATCCCGTTTTTCAGATAAAAATCCACCATGGACTGGGGAAAGTGAATTGTATTCACTTACTTTTCAATCAAGTCCCTTTTCCAAATGTATCGTAGCTCTCAGACTTTGTGGCCACCGAGCATGGCTGCTACCAGTTGGCAGGGATGAAAAGTCATACTACCTTCACAGAGTATCTTGTGCATGATGATTTTGCAAAGTGTTTGCGTCATCTTCACATTCAACCCAAGTCATCTAAGAAGAATAGCTAATTTGGTGACAGACACTAGGAAGGCCTATACATGCATTATCTCATTTTATGCTCACACTAGTTATTTCAGAGAGTTCCTAGAAGTCCCCTTGTCTTAGAAATAAGAAGACTGAGGTTCAAACATTAGGTTAAGTGAAGTAGGGGCAAGAAGGTTGTGGCTTTTCTCCTAACTCTCTCCTTCCCACAGCACTTCTTGGGAGCCAAAGCCTCAAAAGAATTGCTACATTGATGGGTTTCCATGACACTATGTGACAGACATTTCTTATAGGTGGGGTAACACTGCATAAAAAGGTCACAAGCATGTTATGACACTCTTTGATATCGATAAATTAGCCAGGATCCCCTCAAAACCCAGTCATGTTGTTCTATCCTTCCTTCCTCACATGCAAAACCACCTCACATTTCCATGTCATGGATGGCCGGAGGCCATGAGCTGCCAGAAATAGATCATAGTTTGCTGAGAGGTAGCAGCCCTCTCTGTAGGCTACATCAGTCTTCAAACCAGCTTTCCCTGGTGCTACTTGTAGATGATCAGGCACTAGCCCAACTGAAAACAATTACTTACATTGTTTCTCACAGATGAGGAAAACTAGATCAAAGCAACTTTTAGGCATTCCTATTTCCCTGCCATTAATGCCAACCCAACCTAGCCTTAAATCCTCCCTACTCACTGAGCTCCAGTCCCATTGGTCATCTCTCTGGTTTTCAACACACTGAGCATTTTCCTGCTTCGGAACAATCACACACCTCATGGCCTCTACCGGATATGCTCGTTAGCACATCTTCACCTTCACAAGATCCATTTCATCTTCTGATGATCTACCTAAATATCTTTCCATATCAGGTTGGTTCCTTCACCACCCTTGAGCATGATTCCATTTCTCAGCCTCTTGTTCTATTGGCTTCAATTTTTTTTTTCCATTCGTCTTTTTAACTTGTTTTCGTTTATCAGTCTATCCTACTGGAACGGATGCTCTAAGAAAATAGGAAGTTGTCTGCCTTGTCTGGCAACATTTCTGAGACATGTAGCAGACCACATGGTGCAGAGTCCACCAGAGGCCAGCAAGAAATATCAAAACCCATAGATGAGGTGAACGGAGCAAATGCTCCTGTAACGTACTAGAGTCACAGAGCTATGAAATGGCAGTGGTAGGATTTCAACCCAGGTCGTTTCCACTTTCAAAGCCTTCAGAAAGGGTACAGACACAGGAACTAACGTGTTGACTACCTGTCATTCTCCAAGCCTTCAAAAAGGCCCCAGATAGAAAAATAAGGACCTGCCACTCAAGAGTCCAATCTATCTTGAAAGAGAAACAAGGAGGGGCACCTGGTTGGCTCAGTTGGTTAAGCGTCTGCCTTCAGCTCAGGTCATGATCCCAGGGTCCTGGAATCAAGCCACACGTCGGGCTCCCTGCTCAGCGGGGAGTCTGCTTCTCCCTCTCCCTCTGCTGCTCCACCCTGTTCGTGCTCTGTCTCTCTCTCAAATAAATAAATAAAATCTTTAAAAAAAATTTTTTTAAAGACAAACAAATAATTCATCTGTCCATTCATTCGATAAATATTTATTCAGACAAAAGACTGGAGAAAAGAAAGAATCCCGGCCCATGGAGAGGTGATTTTTTTCCCACGTTAGTTCTCCATTAGAAATAGATATCAATGGAACAACCTCGATGGAAAACAGTACAGAGGTGCCTCTAAAACTAAAACTACCATAGGATTCAGCGATTCTGCTTCTAGATACTTATCTGAAGAAACAAAAACACTAATTTGAAACGATATCTGCGCCTGATGTTCAGTGCAGCACTGTTTACAATAGCACAGATTTGGAAACAACCTAAGAGGCTATCATCAGTGGAAGAATGGATAAGGAAAATTGGATTACATGCACATGCATGCACATGCACACACACACCATGGAATATTAATCGGGCATAGAAAAGTAGGAAATCTTGCTATTGGGACAACACGGATGGACCTTGAGAGCATTAAGCTAAGTCAGACAGAAAAGGATAAATGCCATATGATCTTACATATATATGTGGCATCGAAAATGATAACAACAACAACAACCACAATGAACTCATAGAGAGAGAACACATTGGCAACTGCCAAAGGCAGGGGCAGGGGTCTGGGCAAAATAGCTGAAGGGAGCCAAAGGTACAAATTTCCAGTTATAAAATCACTAAGTCATGATGATGTAATATACAGCACGGTGACTATAGCTAATACGGTAGCTCATGCTTGGAAGTCACTAAGAGAGTAGATCTGCAAAGTTCTCAACACAAGTTCGCTTCAGCAGCACATACAGTACACTGGAACTATACAGAGATCAGCATGGCCCCTATGCAAGGATGAAGTGTTGCATATTTTTACATTTTGGTTCCCTGGGAGACCAGTCTTGTAAGTGCATGTGGAGTGGTGGGACCCCCGTCCCCACCCCAGCACACTCTCCCTCTGGGGATCCACTCACACTAAACCCTCTTCCCATGCCCCCACAACCCCACCTCCCTGGAGAGAAACTAGACATGGGGAATGGGGAGGGGCCCTGGCCAGGAGAGGGCTCCTTTCCTGTCATGATGTTGCACAGCTGAAGCTAATTTTATATATCAATTATACTTCAACTAAAAAAAGAAATGCAGGGGTGCCTGGGTGGCTCAATTGGTTAAGCGTCTGCCTTCGGCTCAGGTCATGATCCCAGGGTCCTGAGATCGAGTCCCACATTGGGCTCTTTGCTCAGCGGGGAGTCTGCCTGCCTCTCTCCCTGCTTGTGCTCTCGCTCTCTGTCAAATAAATAAATAAAATCTTAAAAGCAAAAGAAATGCATATCAAACTTACCAAGCAGATTATTTTTTATATCTATGCCTAGGATGTATGCTCCCCTCCCCCAAAGTTTGTGATTCAATGGATCTGGACTGGGCATCTGTGTTTGATTAAAAGCTGTACGGCCAATTTGAATTCACAGCCAGGCTGGCAAATTGCTGTCTACTGGAATACAGTATGATAACATACTACTTTAGAAAAACAAATGAAATGGGAATCAATAGGACAAAAGGTATTCACAACAGAAGTTGACATTTGAGCTGGTTATCGAAAAAGATAGGTGGTAGGTGCAGAGGGGGAGAAAACGTAACGGAGACACAAGTAAGATCAATTCAAGTAATAACTGCAATGAGAACAGCAGGAGTACAAATATTTACAAGTTTCCTTAGAATCCTAAACATTAGACCTCAAAGGACTATAGGGGTCACCTAGAGGTGTACTTCTCAAACGTCAATGCACATGGGAGTCATCTTGGGATCTTGTTAAATGAAGATTTGGACTCATTAAGCCTGGAGTGGAACCCGAGACTCAGAGACCACACTTTAAGTAGCGAGATTTTAGGGCTTCAGGGAAGAACACTGACATATCAAGCTGATTATTAAAGTAGCAGCACACCAACAGACAAATACAACCCAAAGACAGATCAAAGATCACATCAATCCATTCAGAGACCAAGACCCGAGCTCTGACTGTGGGGCTGACAGGGTCCAAACCAACACGTATGGCCATTCAACAGCCATCACTCTCTGTCTAAGGCACTTGCCCTGGAAAAAAAGCAAATCTTACACCTCGAGAGTTTAGGCCTCTATTGGCTCACAGGAACCTTTTTCTTCTTCAGTTTATTCTGAAAAGGGGCAGGAATGAGAGAGAAAATAGCTACTCCTTTGACACCTCATGATAGCAACCTTCCTTCTACTTCAAAATTATTCCAATTCAACAGAGTCCAACTGTAGGAGAATTTCAGAAATAACTCATTTCCTTTTTTTTTAAAAAAAAAAGATTTATTTATTTTAGAGAGGGAGAGAGAGCATGACCATGAGGCGCAGAGGGAGAGGGAGAGAGAGAATCCCTGGCGGACTCCACGCTGAGCACAGAGCCCGATGCGGGGCTCGATCTCATGATGCTGAGATCACAACCTGAGCCAAAATCATGAGTCGGATGCTTAACTGACTGCACCCGCCAGGCGCCCCAGAAATACTCATTTCCTAATCATAGATCCTAACTGGCAAATAATATTATTCTGATATTACAGAGATACCAAAGTGATTCAGAAGAACAACCTTCAGGGCAATAAATATTCAAATTGATGAAGGTAAAGCACAAGTAAAGACACACAATTCCACGTACGCCTTCAAAAATCTACTTAGGTACCATTTTCTTCAGTCAAGTGCACATGGATGAAATATTGAATCAACACAGATGTCCAAATTTAACCTGCATTGTTGTATTTAATATTCCCAGCAATCCTAACATATTATTCAACCTGTTTTGGAGTTAAGACACTGAAGCTCAGAGATGTAACTTACAAAGGTATACATCTAGTAAAATCACAGCTGGGATGGGAATCCAGACAGTCTGACTCCCAAGTCTTCTTTTCTTTCCATTTTACAGAACTGTTTTCCGTTAAGAATGGAAGATATGATCTCCCCATTACTGATCTCAATTTACTGAACACAGGACATTTCTGTCAAAGCACTCAATTCTCCCATAAATCAGCTAAGGGTTTAATTGTTGGTTTCACCCGATTGATTCTGAGATGGGTCCTTTTGAGAAATCAGCCTAGGAAAGTGGTTATGGTCCTACAAAAACCAGCATTAACATTACCTGAGTACTTCTTAGAAAGGCAAATTCTAAGGACGCACCAGAGACCTACTGCATGGGAATCCCTGGAAGTGGGGTCCCAAGAACTGTGTATTAACAAACCTTCGGGTGATTCTTCCTGATGTAGACTCAAGTTTGAGAACCACTGCTCTTTATCTACACCCTTTCTAATTTAAAACCTAGCTTGAGGGGTGCCTGGGTGGCTCAGTCTGTCGTGTGGGCAACTCTTGATTTTGGATCCGGTGGTGATCTCAGGGTCATGGGATCAAGACCTGTATAAGGCTGTGCATTCAGCGGGAAGTCCGCTTTAGATTCTTTCCCTCTACCCCTCTCCCACCCACTCATGTGCTTTCTAAAATAAATAAATTATTAAAGAAAAAAACAAAACTAACTGTAAATTAGGTCATTCTTCCAGACAGTGGTAGCTTAAAAGGGGTTGGTTGATTCAATTGTTTCTCTTGATTAAAATCCAGTAATGGAACAAAATTAGAGATAGTACTCTCATGACCCTGAGATCAAGAGTCGAACGGTCTTTCAACTGAGCCAGCCAGGCACCCCAAGATATATTTTCCAAAAATAAGATCAGCCTTTGTTAGAGAGTCTCTGTTCAATGTAGTGGCTATCTGACTCACAAAATCTCACAAAATAATCTGACCCATTACCCCCCTAAAATCCCTAAAAGGTCATAAATCAACATTCCTTTCCACTTAAATGTGTGGAATGGGGGTTCCTGGTGGCTGAGTCAGTTAAGTATCAGACTCTTGGTTTCAGATCAAGTCACTATCTCAGGGTTGTAAGATGGAGCCCTGCCTTTGTTCCCTGCTGGAGCATGGAGCCTACTTGAGATTCTTGCTCTCCCTCTGGCCTGCCCACCGCCCCCCGCCCGCCTCCTCCCCACCCCTGCTCGGTCTCACTCGCTGTCTCTCAGGGAAAAAAACTGTGTAGGATAACAGCATTTCACATAACTGATTTAACCAAATAAAGACTTAATTTTTGTCACAGTGCACTAGCCTACCACTTAAATCAGAGAATAAAGTTTTACTGTAGTTTCTACCATCAAATTTCAACCACATGGCTTAGAGTTCAAGGAAAATCCAACTTCTTATTCCTATCCTTAACCCAGAGTCTCCATTGAAACCAGGAACCAGGTGGGTCTTGTGACTAACCAGCCAGGTCATCATTCCCATCTCTGTAATGCACTTTCTGTCATGGGAATTCCCTCCCCCACCCTTCCTATTGAAACCCTATTTGCTTATCAAGGCCCATTTCAAACTCTATTACTCCCACATTCAGGTAAATAGCATCATGCATCAAAACATGCATCTCCTGGCTTTGGAGACAGAGAAACTTGAGTCTTGGTTCTAATATTCACCATCTTTGCGACCACTGGAAATCTTGTTAACTTTGAGGAGCCTCAGTCCCTCTTCAATAAAATGAGGATGGTGACAACCTGCGCTATAAACTGCTGTGTGGTTTCCATAATAAAGCGACCTGGTTCATGAACAGGATTATCAAAAACTCTCATCCTACATTTCGCTCTCTCATCTATGGATGCCTAGAGCAATTGTAAGCTGTATCCCACAACTGGCCAGGTAATATAACTCTTACATTGTGTACCATGCGGGCCATCCAAGCCCAAAGCGTGGATAGACTACACTTATAACCTTCTTCCTCCAAGAAAAGACAGGGAAGGTCATGATCAGATTTGAATCTAAAATTCAAAGGCCTGAAAGAGTAAAGGACTCTGATACAAACACAGGAACTAAAATCCCCAATAAGTGGAATTTTAGAAATTTATAGCAGCCAAAGCACTGTACAGGACACTTGTGTTAGCATGAGATTGCTTATTAAAAATAAATCACCAGAGTGGGTGAACATTTTTAATATGAATGAAAGACAATTCCAAACTATCCCTGTAATCAAGAGAATTTCCCTCCCTTTCATCCTAAATGTACATTTTAAATGGGGAAGAAGAGGTGGGGTTGTAGCTTGCTGCTAACCCTGGTTATACACACAACTGCTGCGTGGCCCAATTTGAGGACCATTGACATAGAGAGGGCATGACGTGATGCCCTCCGAAGAGGAATATTTCAAACTATAGGTCCGCTGGTTGAGATAACCACACCTCTCTCTGCTACGTGCCCATTATTCGTTTCATCACTGACTTATGTGGCACAGAAGTAAGAATCAGAAAACATGGCATCCATCAGCAAGCCACTGATCTGGTTCTCATGGAAGGCCTCCTCAAAAAGGAGTTGGGTGGTGCTGGAGTGTAAAGGCTGGACATTCTACAGTGAACAGCGAGCATGATCTACCTGGGATGGTGCCAGTTTTCCTCAGGGTTGCTACTCTGCTCAAGCTATTGGAAGTCATCCTTTCTCTCTGACCAAGACAGAGATAGAGTGGAGTTCCATGAAAGAGGACTCAAACTGCCCAACTGAATACAAACTCTACTAGGCATGGATTGTGTAGTATTGTTAGTGTTTTTTGAGTCTTGGACTTTGATTTTTTTAAGATTTTATTTATTTATTTGAGAGAGAGGATGAGGGGGGAGGGGCAGAGGGAGAAGCAGACTCCCCACTGAGCAGGGAGCCCCACCGGGGCTCGATCCCAGAACCCGGAGATCATGACCTGAGCCGAAGACCGATGCTTACCCAGCTGAGCCACCCAGGCAGTCTGAGTCTTGGAATTTGAAAAGACTCTAATGAAAGCTACAGACATTCTTCCAAGAAAGAAATTCCGACATTTGTATATATTCATATTCTGCAAATGATCAGTTGTTACACCAACATCCTGAAGCTCATCTGTGGAACCCGTGCAAACCACCCCGACCCTAGGTAGACCTAGAGCACAGTAGAGCTACTATTTCTGATGATCCTGACACTAAATTCTACTTAAATGCACGGTGCCATTTTCATCCCCATAAAGGAAGCAAAGGGATAGAAATAATTAATTGTGAGGTAGGAGTTCTAATATAATTGCTATACGTGTTTTCAGGTATTTTTAATGAGAGACTTGTGGGAATTCAACGAAGAAATGATGGAACCCACCTATCTGTATAACGAAATTGAGTTAAGAGACATGTTAGCAAACATTGTGACTATCCTCCAAGCGCCAATTCATGCTAATGCACCTACTAGTGGCAGGTAATCTCTCAGATGATACATGTTCAACATCAGGATAATGATTCATTCTTAGTATGAGGAGCTGTCAAACGGAAAAGATACCATCATGCAACCCAACACACTTCCACCCATCAAGGAGGTGTTTTCCGGTATTCTAATTCCCACAGAATAGAGCACAGTAACCCTCTATCGCACACTCAAGTGAAGTGAGACATGCTCATGGGATGAACAGCAAGCTGTTTAATGTCATTTCTTTTCTGAAGTACCATAACATTTTTGCTATGGCTATTCCTAAGGCACAGAGAAAATGTGGCTGCAGATGCTTTATTCTTGGCGCTCTATTACTGCTCTGGTAGGACGTTTGTCAATAGCCATTTAGGGGCACCAGGCTGGTCAAGTCAGTAGAGAAAGCAACTCTTGATCTCAGGGTTCTGAGTTCTAGCCCCATGTTGGGTGGGGAGATTACTAATAAAGCTTTTTTTTGTTTTTGTTTTTGAGGGAGAAGCAGACTCTGTCCCTGCTCCTGTGCTTTATCTCTCGCTCATTTTCTCTCTCAAATCAAAAAAAAAGATTTTTAAAAAAGTAAAGTGGACTTGTACAACTCAAACCTGTTTTATTCAAGGGTCAGCTGTATACCCTAAGACAATGTGTATATTATACATATCACACACAAACACACACACGCACTCAACAAAAATGTTGACTGCCGAGTTTGTGCCAAGCACTGTGATAGACACAGGGCATGCCACGGTGAGCAAACAATCCTCCCACGGCTCACTGGCCATTGGCTTGAGCTTCACAATAAGCCTTATACCTCGTGGCATAACTGGAAGTACAGTGGGGTGTCAAAAAATCAGGGCTAGGAATCATGTGGTTTTATTTCTTTATAAAGCAACTAATGAGATCCATTACTAAGAGCAATTCATAATGATATTCCCCTAACCATGCTTCAGTTTTCTGTCAGGAAAAAACAATGTTTCACATTGGTACACTTTCCAGATAACTCAAGTCTGCATCTCAAACTCTGAAATCTGAACAACTTTGGTGAAGATTGTATTACCTGCTTCCCTGTCATCTCAAATGACGCAGAACATTATTTAACCTTTCCTCAATGACTCAAAGGCGTCCATAAGACCCACAGTTATTATGCTGTATGGTAATCAAGCTCTAGTTCTGTCTCCATGTTTCTCTTTGTCCTTGTCAGGCGGTCGAATGTCTATTCTTCTGTCACCCAAACTACCTGCAATAGTCTTCCTTCCCTACCTGCTTTCTGCTAACTGCTGCATCTCCACCAGATTACCAATCTTATTAAGAAGTATGTATTAAAAAGAAGCTCAGGGGCGCCTAGGTGGCTCAGTCGGGGAAGCATCTGCCTTCGGCTCGGGTCATGGTCTCAGGGGTACTGGGATCGAGTCCCGCGTCGGGCTCCCTGCTCAGCGGGGAGCTTGCTTCTCCTTCTCCCCCCTGCTCATGCGCTCTCTCTCTCTCTCTCTCTCTCTCTCTCAAGGAAAAGAAAAGAAAGAAGCTCGAAGACTCAGAGCGTGCTCCCCTGGTACTCTCATGTCAAGTGCCGGGTTTCAACACATGGGCTTCGTAATATCTGTTCCTGTCCATAATTCTTCCTTGCCAACTTCAAGGTTCAAGGCTAAGTATTCTAAAATACAGAGGCTACTGCATAAAAGTCTGGCCTTGCAGGGGGTCTAATGTACCTTACATTTTATTGCCCTTTAGAGAATTTGAAGTGTTTTTTATCTATATAATCATACTTAATAATCACAGTACTGTTCAAATACCCAGATGGAAAGGATCTGAGACCTAAATGGACTCTTGCCCCCGCATGCAAGCAGAGGGCTTTCTGTTCTCTCCAAACACTTAGTAAAGATTATAAAAAGTCAACAGTTGGAGGCCCTAAAACCTAAAGCACCACGCAGCCCTAAGTAGTTTCTTTAAAAAATAAGCACCTGACATGAACTAGGACGTCAGGTATTCAGACTTTCTAGCTCATGAGCAAAGAATAATGGGCAAGCTCACGCTCTGGAGCAGAAAGAGAAGACAGATGAAAACTCTGCCCGCACTGAGCTTTGGAATTTCACGATCAGTTCCACAGAATGGCATTTAACTAAGCAAATTAGACTGAACTATCCTGTACGTCGCTTTACGTTTTAAAAGCAGTATCAGTCTTACTTTCTATCTCCCAGAATCAAATTTTCATTTTGTCAGAAAGCTAAATTAACGAGAAGGATCTACATGCTCATTTTCTTGGCCTCACCACCCGTTACGGGGCTGACGAGGACTTCATTCCAGAGAGCACAGCAGATGCGGTTAGGTCTGCCGTTCCCATTCGTTCTTCCTCCCACATCCAACACAGTGTCTGAGATGAAAAGGCACTCAATTAATCTTTGATGAATCAATGAATCTGTACACTCATCAGCTTTGTAAATTATTTGCCTCGTTTCTTCTACTTACGGCTATTTGGGAATCAAAAAACAAAAAAATCGAACTAGATTTAATAAACCACTAGCTGATCATTTACCAAGCTATTTGGATTAACGACAGCTTCCATTATTAATTGCCTTTTGTGTTAGGAAATGTCCAGCAGTGGCATGGAGAGAAGAAAATAGGCACAGGAAGGGAAAGCAAGCGGGGAAAGCAGCAATTATGCGGAAGTAGAACTAACTGTTGCAAATCCATCGCCTTCACCTTCAGATCGCATCATAACAGTTCCCGTGCTCCCTCTGACTACACACTACACAGCAGCACCACGAACAGAATGCACTAGAAACCAAATTCCTTTTGCTTCTCTCCATATCCAGTCTATGCACGTAGCCAGTAAATGGGCTCAGATGCCCTCACAAAAGCACATTCCAGCTGTGGGCTCCATTTGCCATATGTGGGGTCATGTGGACAGGGTCCTGGGAGAAGGTCTCAGTTATGGGGGAGGAGGCGGGGGGTCTCGGCTATCTTGTTCTCATTCAATCTGACAGTGTTTACTAATTTAGGACAGAAAAACAAGAAGTAGTACGGACTGACTGTTCCTATGTCCCTCTGGAATCCACAGGGCTCTCTAAGCCATTTAATCATAACAGGTAGACATTTACATATACTGTACATATTTATATTCAGCAGCCCTATAGAGAGAGTCTTCTAATAGTTGTCTAAACATCATGCATCCTGGGGAGCCTAGGTGGCTCAGTCGGTTAAACGCCTGCATTCAGCTCAAGCCATGATCTCGGTGTCCTGGGATGGAGCCCCATGTAGGGCTCCGGGCTCAGCGGGGAATTTGCTTCACCCCCTACCCCTACCCCTGCTTGTGCTCTCTCTCTCTCTATATATATATATCAAATAACTAAATAAAATCTCAGGGCACCTGGGTGGCTCAGTTGGTTAAGCATCTGCCTTCAGCTCAGGTCATGATCCCAGGGTCCTGGGATCAAGTCCCCCATCGGGCTCCCTGCTCAGCGGGGGAGTCTGCTTCTCCCTCTCCCTTTACCCCTCCCCCTGCTCGTGCTCTCTCTGTCTCTCATATAAATTTAAAAAAAAAAAAACAAACACTTTTAAATAAATAAAATCTCTAAAAAAATAAAAACTAAACACATTAATCCTAAATTCAGTTACTCCCTAAAATCTTAAAACCATCTATGTTCTATTTGTTCTAGTTTATTAAAGAGATTACGTGGTGAATTCCTTGAAAGTGTTTCTTCATTTCTGCTCATTAGGACAAAGAAGGTTAGCAGGGGGAAAAGTAAAAAAGTGGTTCCCGATATTTCCCACTCTTCTCCCAAACTCACCCTTACCAACAAAAGTATCACTTCACATTTGCATGTGTATCTTTCCAGTCAGACTCCATGAACTTCCTAACACCCAGAGACACACGCACGCATGTGCACATATCTAAACTTATACTCGCCATGTACAATTATTCATAGAAAATGTTCTGACTTTCCATGATGCTTGCTACTCCTGGTTTTTGTAATCACATTTTCTGTTCAGTTTCCTGCAGCATTTTAAGGTCACTCCTCATACAGGTGTAGATCGTAGCAATCAATACAGAAATCAGTGATCATCTCTGTCAGGTATCAAGTGTGTGCGTGATGTCTGTTACACTTAGCAGACCCAGACAAGATAGATGTGAGAGAGTTAGTGAAATCTACCTAGAAGCTTCTTGTTTGTAAAGCTTAAGGGGGCTTATTAAATGGAATATCATTTTTTTTTTTAAAGATTTTATCTATTTGCGAGAGAGAGAATGAGAGACAGAGAGCATGAGAGGGAGGAGGGTCAGAGGGAGAAGCAGACTCCCTGCCGAGCAGGGAGCCCGATGCGGGACTCGATCCCGGGACTCCAGGATCATGACCTGAGCCGAAGGCAGTCGCCTAACCAACTGAGCCACCCAGGCGCCCAATGGAATATCATTTAATTAAAAAAATAAAACTACATCAACATAGAGATGTCTCAAAATACAAATAGTACCATAAACAATTAAATCAGGGGGTGCGTGAGTGACACAGTGAGTTGGGCATCCAAATCTTGGTTTTGACTCAGGTCATGATCTCAGGGTCTTGAGATTGAGCCCCGTGTTGGGCTCTGTGCAGACTCTGCTTAAGATTCTCTTTCCCCCTCCCCCTGCCCCTCCCTCCCATACTCACTCTCTCTCTCTCTAAAATAAATAAATCTTAAAAAACAAATTAAGTCAGGAACAATGATTTATCCTCCTTCACAAAGTATGAGTTGCCAACTGTGTGCTAAGCATAGTCCTAAGAATTGTTGATACAAGGAGAAGACATAGTTTAACTACCACGGCTAATTACAAAATGTATTGTAAGTGTACTTTTCACTTAATTTGTAGTCTCTTTTCACTAATAGAAAGATAAGAGCTTCTAGCCATGTGTCTAAAGGCAAAGTTTTAGTACCAATTTTCATATAAACCTGAGGGAGAGTCTATCTTAGTACTCTTCAAACATGTCAAGGTCATGAAAAACACCAAGAAATTACCACATATCAGCAGAATCTAAGGAGACAGGACAACTCAACATGATATGATATCCTCGACTGGAGTCTGTAATACAAAGACGACATTAATGGAAAAACTAGGGAAATACAAGTGAAGTCTGGAGTTGAATTAATAGCATTCGAACAATGTTGTCTTAGCTTTGACAAATGTACAAAGTAACATACATGTGCAGAAGCTGCGTGGAGGGTATAGAGAAACTCTGTGTCATCTTCACAACTGTTCTGTACCTGAGAAGTTAGCCCAACATAAAATCTTTACTTAAAAAAAATAACAAAGCAATAGGAGTAAAGAGAGCAGAGAAACAGAATATAGATGTCATATTTTTGTTTTCTATGTGCCAGACACGATGCTAAATACTTACATGTATAATCCCAATGAAATCTTCACAATATTCCCAAAGACATATCCTATTATTAGCTCTACTTTACAAACAAGGAAACTGTAGATCAGAGAAATGAAATCACTTGTCCAACGACATATACATAGAAAGGGGCCGGCACAAAGTTAGAAGCCTGATATCAAGACAAAACCAAAGTCTAGAATCAACCACAACACTCCACCACCCCCACAAAAGGATTTTGCTCATTTTCAGGAAGCTCTAGATTGCCTAATGTCCTGTAGTGTTAACATGTTTAAATAAATGCTATCTTTAAAGAAGATTTTGTACTTCCTAAGTGTCATTGAGACAAATGTCCAAGACTTAGACATCAACGGCAGTTGATTTCAATTTGTACTGCCATTTCTCTTCACTGTCACGGACCTCTGTCATTTTCCATTGTCATATTCATATATATCCCTTCCTGCACTGAGTGGAAACCCATCTTCCAGACTCATGAGAATGACGGAAGCCTATCTATCGTACTGTGCACTTGGAACACTACATTAGTATACACCAGGAGCTGATTTCTATACCAACAGAGTTGGGTTACGTAAAACTGCCTTTGCTTCTTGTGTTCATCTGTGCCTGAGTGTCTCAAGAACTCCTTTTCTTCATCTTGACCATCTGTCGCGACCATCTGTCTCAGACTTCCTAGTTATCTTAAGAATCTCCCCTGTAGGGACACCTGGGCGGCTCAGTCGTTAAGCGTCTGCCTTCGGCTCAGGTCATGATCCCAGGGTCCTGGGATCGAGCCCCACATCGGGCTTCCTGCTAGGCAGGGAGCCTGCTTCTCCCTCTCCTCCCCGTTCATGCTGTCACTATCTCTGTCTCTCTCGCTCAAATAAATAAATAAAATCTTAAAAAGAAAAAAGAACAGAACTATAATTTATACAAACCAATGAGAGGGAAATGCTAGCCTCGCCAACAAATAGTCACGTACTCCCTCAGGACTATACAGTCAGTGGAACAGCTTGGACCCAACAAGAAGAAAGGAACACCCTTCCAGACATAGGGATTTTACCAGAAAGGAAATACAGTAAGGTATAACCCAGCTGATACTTCTCCTTTTAGTATTTTCACAGGTTAATTTCACCACTAAGGTTCAATGAGCTATTTAGATTCAGATGCCTGACTCATCTTGTGAGTTAGAAAAAGTCCTTTCTCACTGGGCTCCAGTTTCCAAATCTGTAAAAGGAGGTAGTTAAAGATCTCTAAGGGTCCCCGTCTGCTCTAACATTATAACGGCTCAAGAACAGGAAAATCCAATCCAAACTGCAGTCCGAGTGATGGCCAGCTCCTGGACATGGTCCCAATCTTTCCCTGCCAGCCTCGCAGGTCTACAGCACAAATTCGTATGCAAAAAAGGAAACAAAATAATGTGCCCTCTCAACATCAGAACTCTTACCTTCTCCAAATGCTTCCGAATTTCTGTCACTTGAATTGTATCACCCACTTTCACTTCTGCATCTTTGCCCTCCATATTACCCTCTCTGGCTAATCCTCCTTCCCTTCTCAGGTTCTATCCCTCCTTCAAAGCAAGGCACAAGGTTTGCTGTACCGAGTTTCTACAGATTTCTCCCAACCAGTGATCCTTCCCTTGTTTGAACCCCAACAGCACTGGGTGAAAAGGCTGGTAATTCCATTGTCTGTCAGTTCAAAATGTGTTCTATGTTTTGGTTGTATCTTTTAGAAAGGTCTTTCTGGGGGCACCTGGGTGGCTCAGTCGGTGAAGCATCTGCCTCGGGCTCAGGTCATGATCCCAGGGTCCTGGGATGGAGCCGAGCCCCGCATCGGGCTCCCCACTCAGCAGGAAGCCTGCTTCTCCCTCTCCCACTCCCCCTGCTTGTGTTCCCTCTCTAGCTGTCTCTCTCTCTCTCTGTGTCAAATAAATAAAATCTTTAAAAAAAAAAAAAAAGTCTTTCTGATTTTACCCAAGGCATCTCTGAGGTAAAACAAGCATTCTAATTAACTATCAAGTCCCTTCATATTTATTAAGAAAAAGGAACAAAAAGGTATGGCTTATTCTACTCCTAAAAAAAAATGTTAAAAGTAGATTTAATTCAAAAGAAATCTCAGCTCTGACTACAGAAACTTCAAAACAGGGCTTGGAAGTGGTCTGGAGTAAAGGGACCCTGAGGTTTTATGGCTTTTCTTTTTTCATTATTATTAAAAGAGGTAGTGTTAGCACTAATATCATTAGAAACCATTGTTGTTGTTGGTTTTGACAGGAAAGAGCTAGATTTTCTGCTGCAGGAGAGGTTTAGCAAAGGCTTTAGGGAAAGGCATAGACTATTTTACCCGGGAGGAAAACCGAGACATAGAAGGTACTGCTTTTTCGGATCAACTCATAAAGGAACACGGAAAGAGCTATTGCTTGAGTCACATGAAGATAAAATGTGAAAAAAAATGTTTAATAATCTACAGCAAGGGTTTAAATCTTTTCAAAACGGTGACTCAGAAAAGCACATTGATTCTCTTCATTGTTAACTACTCTTAAAGGAACCATCAAGTAGCTCAGATCAAACATTCAACCAGTATTTACTCAGCAATATCATGGGCTGGCAGTTATAAGGGACACGGAGAGAAAATAGCACAGCTAGGATTGAGTTTATGTTTTAATACCGGGAGCTTTTGTCGGAAGGGAGGGAGGGGGTGTTTATAAGACAAAAACTTAGGAATCCTCGACTTTCCTCTAATCCATCATGCCCTCTTCTTTCTTTTTTCATTCATTCATTCATTCACTCATGTTTGCATCTGTCACATCCTTTTCCTAAGGTTCTCCTGGGCTACATTTTTAAGCTTCTCCAGGCTGTCCCATACACAACCAGAGAGTTGTCTTTATACTACACACACCCCAAGATTCAGCCACACCAAACTATGTGTAGGCTCACGTGTCTCTGGACTTTCTCAGGCTGTTCTCTCTGCTCACATCACCCTTTAAGACTCAGCCAAAAAATCACCTCCTCAGTGAACTTTTTCCTGACACCTGCGGGCAAACATGGTCTTTTCTCTATGATCCCACAGCACATAGCACAATACTGGATTGCCCCTTGGCAAACTCTATGGGAATTATTTATTTATAATCCATCTCCTTCTTCAGATAGTTGTCTAAGACAGGACTCAGTTGCAGGAAACAGAAACCAGTCCCGAATGTTTAACCAGAAAGCGATAGAAAACAAAGAATTGGATCCTTATGAAATTGATGGAAGCAATGGGGGAGCGGGCTCTGGACTGGGCCTCCATGAATGGCTCTGAGAACTACACATCTGGCTGGCCCCGCAGAAATGCAGAGAATCAGGGGATGCCTCCCCAACCCCTGAGGTCCAGAACACACTTCTCTGCATGTCATCCAGAAGGAGCTGCGTAGCCACCAACATAGGGCCTCCAGCCCCCACAAAGCTAGTGAATAAGCCCTAGGAGGCTGCTTCAGAAACGCCTTCGCTCTTCACAGCTGGGCTTGGGGGCAGCAACAGCTAGGGCTGCTGGACGGCCACCACCTCACCACTGCCCCTAAGTCCCACGTGAGCCCACCTATTTGATGAAGACGAACAGAAGTCTAGCTACAAGGAGACTTTGGGAGACACAGATTTTTATTTTTCAAAAACTCAGCAATACAGAAAAGCACCCAGAAAGAAGTTGGAGTAGATGCTGAGGGACAGTCTCCCATAAATACCATGTAGCCTTTAGCGCCCAGAAATGGTTCCTGCCTCATAGGATGTACTTAAAAATGCTCATCGAATTCATGAATTCCGAAAGTAAAAATACTTTGAAGGTTGTTGGTATCTTTCAAAGTGGCCCTGTTTCCTGCTTTCTTCTGTTTTTCTGACAGCAAAACATATTCATTTTAAAAGAACATTCACCTTAGGATCATTTGTAAAAGGGAAAAATCTGGACTAACCTAAATATAAAATATGAGGAGATTAATTGAATGAATGATGATAGACAATTATGCAGTTTATTAAAATGATTATGTAGATCTCTCTGTGGACAAGATAAGATATTCATGATCTATGTGGAAAAGCAGGTTACGATGCATCTCACACTACAAAAATATACTAAAGGTAAATTAAGGATAGAAATCTGGGAAGCAAAATTTGAAAGCCCCAAAAGCAGAAAAATAAATTCCGGACGGGGAAAAAATTTCAAAATACGACAATAAATGAGCACACACCATAATAGAAACTGACAAATCTGACTCCATTAAAAGGCATGAATTTCTATACTATGAAGTAAGCGGAAAACCCATCAACACAGGATTAGCATCAAGATTATATAAAGAGGGGCGCCTGGCTGGCTCAGTCGGTGGAGTATGTGACTCTTGATTTTGGGGTTGAGAATTCCAGTCCCACAATGGGTATAGAGATTACTTAAAAAATGAAATCCTTAAAAAAAAAAAAGAAAAAAAAAAAGATGACATAAAGAAAGAATCCTAAGAAAACCCAGGGAGCCCAATAGAAAAAAAAATGGGAAAGGCTATTAACAGGTAATTCACACATTTAAAAACAAGAGCTGATAAACATTTGGAAAGTTGCCCAACCTCACTAGTAATCCCAGACATGCAAATTAACATGACAAGAGATCCCAGGACCATACAAAAGTCTGGGGAAATGATTTAGGTCTCACATCGACAAATGTTGGCCAAAACTGGGGGCCACCGGAAATCGAGCACCATGGTGAAAGAGGATCATTTTGCACAAGTGCATTGCAGAGTGACTCGGCTCTACCTCTCAAATTGTTAGATATGCACTCTGCAGCTAGCAACTTCATGCCTAGGTACTATGCCCGATGAGGGGTCACCAATTTTCCTGCAAAGGGCCGGACAGTAAATATTTGAGGTTTTGTAGTCCATATCATCTCTATGGCAAGTACTCAACGCTGTCATTATGGGATGAAAGCACAAAGAAGTGGGCGGAGCAGTGTTCCAATGGACTTTGATTTACAAACACAGGCAACAAGCCAGATTTAGCCCATGATGTATAATTTCTTGATTACTGCCTAGAGAAACGATCCCATATATACACAAATGAGGAGGAAGGCCCCAGAATATTCACTGCATTATTCATAATGTTGGAAGATTAGAAATAATATCAATGTCCACGAGCAAGAGAATAGATAAATAAAGCATGCTAACGACACAAAATGGAATACAACACAGCAGGTGAAAGAAAGGAGCCAAATTATATTTAATGATATAGTCAAACGTTAAAAAATAATGAGGATGGTAGAAACAGCAAGTGTATATATAAAGTTTAAAAATTTATGAAGGGGCGCCTGGGTGGCTCAGTTGTTAAGCGTCTGCCTTCGGCTCAGGTCGTGGTCCCGGGGTCCTGGGATCGAGCCCCGCATCGGGCTCCCTGCTCCACGGGAAGCCTGCTTCTCCCTCTCCCACTCCCCCTGCTTGTGTTCCTGCTCTTGCTCTCTCTTTCTCTGTCAAATAAATAAATGAAATCTTTAAAAAATAAAATTAAATAAATAAATAAAAATTTATGAAAAGCCATAGGGTGAGGGTTAGGGATGATTTTGATTTTGTTCATTGTGCTTTTCCATATTGCTTTATTCTTGTAAAAAGTATCATGTATTCATATTACGTTTAAACCACACATTCATGAAGGAGTATTTGGAAAGCACACAAAATATGGCAAACAAAAACAAAAACCACCCGTAATCCCACCACCTTCCTAAAGGAACACACCGTAAGTACGTTTGACACAGTTCCTTTTCGTGAAGTCTTTAGTCCCTTATTTCCTTCTAGTTGAGACAGTACTAAATATACCTTTCCACTGTCTGTTTTTTTTATTCTAAGCATTTCTCCATGATATCTTCAACTCCTTATAGGCATCATTTTTATACTTCCATACTATTTATAGGTTTATAAATCTGCAACTTCAAACCTCTTTCCCAGAAATTCTGGAATAATTTACACTAAATTCCTAACATAAGCCTCCAATTCCACACCTTCTATACGTTCTGTACACTGACAGAGGGTCAATGAGGTATCTCTATTCTTGCCAGCATGCCACAATTACTAACAGACCCACACGAATAAGCTAAAAATTAAGCGGCTTTCATAAACTATGTTTCAGAATCAATCAACAAGACGCTCTCTAATTAGCAAAGCTGCGTTAGACTCTCATGATCATCTGGTAAAACAAACAAGTGCCGAAAAGATTTCTTTTTGTGGCCTGGGTCCAAGCGGTTAGAAGCTGATGGTTTGTCACTGTGTGGCCCCGACACGAACCATGAGCAGGTGGCCTCCATCCGGGACACTGAACATGCTTTGCAAACCTCTCAACTACATGCCAAGAGAGGTGACATTTTGAAATATGATTTCATAGTGTAATCGCCCAGACACTCATCAATGCCCACGGGCACCTTGACATTTTATTGCTGTAGAACTCATCATCTACAACCTTATAATAAGTTGTTGGATCCAACTTCGGTAGCTCTGTCATTCCCTAGGTGTTATTTTAAAAGGTTATTGATGTCTGAAATAATAAGGTGATAAATATAAATAAGCTGCTTCAAAACCGCAACTTCATTAATTCAGTTAATCGTTTTTCATAATACATATCCTTGGGTCATTGAAAGTTACTTCACTTTCTTCAGCAAGGTAGAAATCAGTTTTGCCTTTTTAGACTATAATACATACAAAATCAAGACAGTTGAAGATCTTATTTTGAATGGTTCAATGTTCAACTTCCAAAGGTTGTTGAATAAGTCACTAGTCATCAATTGGCCTCGGTCCTGCCAACTTCCTACTAGGCCCTCGCACCATCCAACTGCTTCCGACCTACCACCGTCTTCCCAGAACACTGGTCATCACCTCTCTTGTTGACATAAGAATAATCTGAGAGCACATTCAGGATTTTAGGACCACACAGACACTTAGCCTACCGCTGTATCTGGTGTATCTAAAAGAAACAGGGGGATGTCTTACTCGTCTTCATAATACCGGCCAGTGCCTGGAATAGAACCTGTGACACATAGTCGGGAACAAGGAAGCCTTGTTGAAATGAACTGCAAACACCCAGGAATGAAATTCCCAATGAAATTTTGGGAGATAGGCTCCACCACCAATGAATGCTACCGATCAAACCAATTACTGGTATAAAACAGTATCCTACTTATACAGACTAAACGTTTGCATCTTTGCAAAATTCATTTTAAAACCTAAGTTTATGGTATTTGGAGATCCGCCCTTAGGGAGGTGATTTGGCCACCAGGGTGAGGCCGTCAAGAATGAGATTAATGACCTTTGAATAAAGGCCCTAGCGCATTCTCTTTCCATTTCCACCATGTAAGGACACAGCACCATGACCGGAAGAAGCAGCAGGCCCTCACAGGACACTGAGTCTGCCATTCATTCCCTTGATCTTGGACTTCCCAGCCTCCAAAACTGTGAGAAATAAATTTCTGCTTTTTCACGTGCCCGTTCTATGGTATTTTTGTTATAGTAGCCCAAATGGACTAAGATGTCTACCACATAAAATACATGTTTTGCTTATGAAATGTGCGTTATTTCTAGAACTCAATCCAAAGGAACATGAAGCTTACCTACCTTAAGAAAATATACCTCTCTCCGACATCACCAGTAGCAAAACATAGTATATATGCTCACATACATCCAAGCTTATCATAGCACTGGTGTTGTCAACTTTAAAAAAGAAGGTGGCTGGCCCATAAATAGAAACTCTGTATTCTGCAAGCCCTAACCTTCTTTAATCATCACGCCCTGCAACTTGCCACATTGGCAAGGAAAGCACTAGTAGACCTCTCTGTCCCCCTAAGTTTTATTGCCAACCACAACCAACATTATCAACTTCCTTGTACAGGAATACCCATGTGGTAGACTGGAAGGTTCTTGAGGGCTTTGGGCACTCCTGTATCCATAGTGATTATTACTTCCTGGTGTCTGGTAGGAAAAAAATATTGGTTGAGTGCCCTTACCTCCTCTAATCCGTGGCCCAAAGAGTGGGAGTAGCAAGCGGCTGCCAGAACTTGAAATACTTTTGAGGCCCATGTTTCACTTCGGTTCCTATTTCCAACAGTAATAACCACATCTATGGCACAGTCCGATAGATGGCCAATGGCCGCCCAGAAACAGAGCTTGTGACAGTGTTGTCCAAGGACTCAAATAACAGGAGCGCTAGACTATGGTGGCATCACAAAGCTCCCAGTTAGTTCTTCAGTGTGTCTTCATAGAAAGTGAAAAATAATATCAATACAACTGTTGTTGCTGTGTTCATAGACACAAGATGCGATGTCTTCATAGACACAAGAAGCGACGGGGGCCCCAGGAAACACGGTTTACACCTGCGTCACATACATACTGTCTGCAATTCCTCTGCTACAGCTCAATGCAAGCAATGAGATTTTTCATTAGGCAGACCATATGCTTTTATTAAAGTAGCTAATTTAAAGGCAAATCGATGCACTTGTAAATATTTCGAAAACATTTCTAGCTCTGTGCCCACATTATTATATAGGCTCCCTTGTCCTTGGAATGTTCATAGTGCCAATTAGGCTTAAAAAGAAGTGTAAGCTGCCTGCATTGTTTATCGTTGCAAAGACAAACTGCTTTAGGAGGCTGCTCTTCCAGCCAATCTAGTGAAAACCAAAGGTGATGTGAATGTTAACGTTAGTTTGGGAAGGTTCATTAATTAAAGCTGGGGAACCCCCTTGCATGACTTAGTTGGTCCAAGTGTTTCAACCTTAGGGCTTTAGTTCTGCTACCTGGGAGGGGCTGTTCTACTGACCCCCCAGTCCTCAAGCCCCAGGCTATGCTGCCAGTCAAGGGAGAGAGGTGATGTTAACATTGTGTTCACAGGTTTTTCAAAGCTCATGCATATGCACTATTTCCTCTGAATCTTAAGACTGGGATGAGAGGGGCTCCTGGGTGGCTCAGATCATGATTCTAGGGTCCTGGGATCGAGCCCCGCGTTGGGCTCTCTGCTCACGAGGAGCCTGTTTCTCCCTCTCCCTCTGCCTGCCACTCCGCCTGCTTGTGCGCTCTGTCAATTCAATAAATAAAATCTTTAATAATAATAATAATAAAAAACTAGGATGGGAGACAGCCAGGGTAGCCTTTCTCCTTATTTCAAAGAGGTTCTCAAAGTCCCAGGTCAGAGGTCTGGTAAAGCAATTGGCGCTAGCGGGAGGCCTTGCCTAGACTACTGTGGGTGATGCAAATTTCAGACTGGATGACAAAGAGAAGAAAGAAAAGATTTTGAATCATTATAAAAATATGTATAATTTTAAGACATCCAAACAATTCACAAGTGTATACATTACAAAGTAAAAGTAGAGCCCATGCTGCGTTCAAATGCCTCCTCCAATGGGTGACCATTTTAAACCATTTGGTACAAAGCAGCTTTTTTACACATGTAACATGCATGGGGGCGTATGTGTCTCCATATGGGTGCATATACAAAACTAAGATGTTCCACATGAAAACCTGATTTGACCTTAACAAAATGCATGACCATCTTTCCATTGTCACTGCCTATTGCTCTGCCTCCTCCTTACTAAAAGCCGCATCCCAGGGAACGGATATACCATTAACCAATTCCCTGTGAGCTTGTGGGTAGATTCTTTTCTTTCTTTTATAAACAGTGCCTCAAAGCAAACCCAGGTTCACATAATGCTGGCACACTTGAGTATTCCCATAGGATGGCTTCACAGAACTGGAATTGCTAGGTCAAAGTATGTATGCATTTTAGATTTTAATAGATAGTGTCTAAATGCCTTCCAAAGAGGTTGTAGCAATTTCCAATGTATGAAAGTGCCTAGGGGTTATTTTGAAGAAATAACTGACAGCATGTGAGGACTGGTGGATTAGGAGGGTAAAGCAGAGTCAAAGAGAACTTCAAATTCCTACGTCTGAGTGATTTAAAGCGTGGTGTCAACCTTTGACAGACACAGAGAAGCTTGAAGGGAGCATGGTTTAAGGGGGGGAAAAAAAAAGAGAGAGAGAGAGAGAGTAAAGATAAAAGAACAAAAGGCCTAAGACTGAGTCTCTAGGCTCCCTGTGGTAAGAAAGCAGAAAGAAAAGCCATCAAAGGGAACAGAGGATGCGCAATCCGAAATGCAGGAGGACAAATCTACAAGGAAAGACTTCTAAAGAGAGGCTAATCCCAGTGGCAGGGCACAGAGGTAAAGAATAAAAGACCGCTTTGCATCTAGTGATCAGAAAATCACTAGTAACCTGTGAGAATGCAGTTACACACGGGGGACAGGGCAGAGATTGGAAGGGATTTTTAGAAAAGAGAAACAGAAAGATCAGTCATTCCGGAAAGCTGGCAACGAAAGGAAAACAAAGTGAATGGCGAATAATCTGTCCTTCTGCCCATCTGAAGGACATAATGAGGAGTTCCTTTATTTGTGCCTTGACACTTCTTCAGGCTACGCGACATCTCTGATGACACAGTGGAGTGGGCTCTTCAGCTTAATTAGCTTAGAGGGACCCAGGTGCCGGAAGAATGAAGAGAAGGAAACAAGAAGGGGGGATGGGAGGAAATGGAAGAGAATGCCAAGATGGTAAGACACATTTTGTCTACCTCAAATGCCTGCTTTGTTCAAATTGCCGATCCAATTAAATAAATACTATTAAGATGCACAGCGCTCCATTTCACAACCATTAAAATGACTGCACAACTCTCTCTATAAATTGACGTGGAGAGAGATCTTCAATACTTCGGAGTGAAAAGTTATAAAATGCCATGTTTGTGTAATCTCATGCATTTAAACTTGCAACTATCTTGGTATCCAATATTAGACGGAGGAATGTTCACCAGGTGTTTCTTAACTGGTCCACCAGGTGGACTGTCTGTGGGATCGAGGGATTATGGGTGATTTTCATTTTCTCTCGGGTACTCTTCTATATTATTTGAATTGTAAATGTGAGTTTATCATCTTACCTAATTTATAAAAGCATTTTTTTTAGTGCCTTCCTGGCCTCAGGCTTTGGGAAGGGGCAATCCCCACTGGAATGGACAAGCACGGATGGCAGAAGAGAAAAGATGGGGATGGGGTTGGGGGACACCTGAGAGTCTTCCAGAAAGATTGTCAGGACCAATAAACCACAGTTGAAAACAAGAGAACACAAGATATTTTGACAAGGACAACTTCTGAAGTAGGGATCAAGGAACAGAGTACAGTGTGCCAGGGACAGCCTCAATTTATGTCTGGCACACTGTACTCTGTTCCTTTTCTGGAAGAAAATATAAAATGGATTGGTCTTACGTCAAAACGTCTTGTTCCTAGTCAAAGAGACCCAGGCCATGCCCTAAGAAAATCACATCTTGTGGATACCTTCTGTTAATTCTCCTGACATATTTTCAGAAAGTCACCAGATTGAATCCCAACTGTACATCTCAAAAATTCATTGATGTCAGACACACTGTCTGTACGATCCCTGCTGTGGGCAACTCTCCCAAGGTAGCAGTCATTTCTCAGGATTCTGGTATAAAATGGTCACTACGTTAAGAAAATGGATTCGCAGGGCGCCTGGGTGGCTCAGTCTTTAAGCATCTGCCTTCAGCTCAGGTCATGGTCCTGGGGTCCTGGGATTGAGGCCCGCATCGGGCTCCCTGCTCGGCGGGAAGCCTGCTTCTCCCTCTCCCCACTCCCCCTGCTTGTGTTCCCTCTCTCACTGTGTCTCTCTCTCTGTCAAATAAATAAAAAATCTGTGGAAAAAAAAAAAAAAGAAAATGGATTCGCCAGTTCTAGGAGAAGCTCTTTGCAGGTGTGGAATGCTGCCAAGAAAAGGGACCCTCTGGACTGTGAGGCAAAAGCAAAGTCACCTTAGTCAGCGGCTCCAACCGCCCATATTCAAGTAAGTCCTATAAACGGCCTTGCTTCCTTCCCCCACGTTTCCTATATAACTTGTTGAAAAGTATCAAAGGATCTTGGCAGACGCTTCCGGCCACGACTGAAAAAGGGACGCATGATGAAACCAGTCACTTGATAACTTGGGGCAGACACTGGAGGTGAAAAAGATTACTCCGTTCCATTAAAAGTTCCACTTCAAGATACAGATTTTCTTAAAATGCTTTCACAAAGCATCCTTTTTAACCTGTTTTTCATCAATATTCAAAATCTAACAGTCCCGGGGACAGAATCTCTGCCGGCACTCCTCACCCGATGCCTACAGTAGATTTGTGGGTAGGTCAAAAACTGTTCATCATGGGGGCCTTTGATTAATCTACTTTAATTATCTCCATGGTCTACATGGCAAACCCAAGTGGATTTTCATTACGAAGGAAGAATCCTTCTATAGTTGCCAGTGATGCAAAATTTATGAGGCTAACTCAAGTCTTATTTATGGTGCACTGGCATGGAAAGCAAAAGCTGTAACAGGTGCTGAGTCAAAGTGATTTCCAAACTTCACCACTGATCTTCCTTTTGCTTTTGATAAAGCAGAACCACAGCCATGAACACGCAAAGAAAAATATCACCCAGTAAAATGTGTTCAGATCACATAATTGCCCCAGAAGTATATGCCTCTGTACTGAAAGGATGGAAACACGTCCTGGCAAAGTGATGACTTTGAGTTTTTAAGTGCTTGCCTTGGAAATGATTACTTAGTCAACCAAAGGGTTGGGCAAACAACTAATGAGCAATGGAGAATCCTTCTTGGGCCTAATTAATGCTGCAAAACAGCACAAGTGGCCACACATTTCGATCACATACGCACACGTTGGAGCTCCCCTCTCTTCTGCGCCCCATCTTCCACTCAGCTTCCTTGGTGCCATGGCATAAAGGAAACTGCAGCTAAATGCATATGCTTTTCATGCAAGCAGTGGTTGCTGAGCACGGTCATCCCTATCATTGCAGAGGTCAGAAACTTACGAGTAATCCTTGGTATTTCCTGCTCCCTTCTTCCAAAGCTTTAATCCAGGTATTCGTTCTGTTGGTTTTGCATGCTAAGCGTCTTCTGAATTAATGTCCTTTGCTCCAGGGCCACTAGCAACATCCTAGTCAAAGCTGTTGGTTTTTTTTCAGGCAAACGTGCATAAACAAAGGTCTGCATGGTATCTCACTCAGGTCTTTGGAAATCAACATCCCTAAAACGAATGGATGACGACAGCCCCTAACCCGAACCATACCCGGTCCACTTCAAGAAATTCCTCTCTGAGCAAATGGAACCACTAACCAGCTGGTTCTGTGAGACAGAAAACTAGGTGCCATCCTTGAATGCCCCCTCTCCTCCCATATACAACTTAAAACACATTTACCTCCTAAACACACTTAAATCCTTCTACTATTCTCTGTTCTACCAGCATCATCAATATACCACTTTAATATGGATGTCTGAAACATTCTACAAGGCTCTAACTTGTCTACCCATATGCACGACCCAACCCCCCAATTCTTTTGATATGCTGCACAGAAATTGGTTTAATCATGCCCGCCCCCCCACCTTCTTGCTCAAGTCTTCATTGGCTTCCCATGGCTCTTAGGACAAAAATAAATTTCTCCACAAAAATCTGTAAGGCCGCAAGTGTTCTGGCTCCTACCTGCCCGGTGCTTTAACTTGCACTCTCCTTCTTCGTACTCTGGCCTCGCTAACCTTTTTATAAGGCATCCAACTTTCCATGCTTGTTGCCTTCTGCAACAGGAACTTAGGACGTGTTATTATTCCTAGAAAGAAGCCCTCGTGATATTAACTTATGTCACTCCAACTCGTCTTTCTGATCCCAATTAAATCATCAATTTCTCCAGGACCATCACATCGCACAACTCCTGGGTATGCTAGTCATGTTGTACTCTCTGAGGATAATTACCTCCTGCAGCCATAAAGTACACAGCCTGGGAGAAGTCCCAATTTCTTCTCCTCTCTCCAGGGAGTGCTTCTTTGTCCTCCATAACAAAGTTTTAGAACTATGTAGTTTTCCTAGTTACCACTTAACGACAGTTCTATTTTTGACATGTGGTTATTGCTTGTTTAGGTTATCTCTTCCTCTCTAGACTAGAGGACCCATAAAGAGTGATGGCCTTATTGGTCTTATTCATCGTCATATATCCTGTATCTCACACAACGCGTGGTATACAGAAAGGTCCTCAAAATATTTGTGTTGATTCGAGATAGGAATCAAGTTTTTGGAGAAGAAAAGAGTTGCCCTTCTTTTTCATATCTTGTTGATTTTATTTTAATTGTCACCATCTGTGGACCCTGTTGGTCTAACATCTGGTCTCTATGTGGCTGGCCATTTCTCGACAGGCTCCTCTGGAGAGGCAACAGATAATTTGTAGGTCTCCGGGCCTCTCTACAAACAGTGCATTACTTTGATCGGTGGAGATCTACCCAGTCTCTCGGTTCTGCTCTGATTCTGACTCCTATTTTGATTCACTCTCTTCCTCAGCTGGTGGTAACTAATGGTGTTCATCTCGTCTGTCTCTCTCTGTGCTTTCTTGAACGGGTAATAGACATTTCAGAAGATCTTTTCACCACACAAGCCTTTGTGGGCATTTCCATCCCCATGGCTGCCATCCACACCTTAGTTCTGTCTCTGGATTTCCATTAATAGGGGGTCATCCTCTCCATTCCTTCTTTAGCACATGTGTATGGTTGTTCTGTAATTGGGGTCAGCTGTTCTGCACATTCGGTTAGTTGCTGCCTGCTCATGGTTCGTGGCTCTGCACTCGTGGTCAGCTGTTACCTGGCGAGGGCTGACTGTTCTCCACCTATGGTTGGTTGGTTCTGTGTTTGTGGTTGGTTGGTCCAAATCCATGCTAAAATCCTGAGATTTACTAGTAATCTCAGCCATGTTGAAGCATGTGGTCTATCCGAGCGATTCTGATCTCTGTATACATGCCTTCCTGAGGGCAATGAGGAGCCCCACCCATACATTTTCTTTGGTCATCAGCGCACTGCTCCAGCCAATGGCAGTCCTCAGATGGCTTAGCTTTCACAAAGCACCAATCCTAACACCCTTGACTTCTACTTCGGAATTCAACATAGGTATTATCATCACTACCATCATTTCTTTCTTCTTGGACTCTCTCTCTTATGGAACTAGATAATGGGTTTACTATAGAAGTTCTTAATTTCAAGAACAGGAGAAGGGAAAGAGGCATGGGTCTAGTTATGTGGGTATGAGTGCTAAGCTTCCCTACCTTCTCTGACCATGCTATTCTGCCCAAATCTCAACTTGTTCATCACTCAAAAGTTCCACTCTTCCTCCTTACTTAAAAATAGACTATTGTTCTACCTACCTCTACTCTCTGGATTCTAATAGATTTATATATTTTACCATGGCATGTTCCATTTAATACATTTATGGTGATTCCTTACCCCCTTCCCAAATGCTTTCCTTCAAATAATATCCTTAAAGCTTAGGAAGCTCGCTTTCATTGGAAGCAGAAGGGAGTCAGCCTAAAGAATCAACATTTCCCAACCAGGAAGTACTGAGCATGTTGTAAGCACACAATAAAGTAATTACAATTTGCATTATCATTCATTCTTATTATATATTTTCATTATGCAAGTCAAGAGGATTTAAAAATCAATGTAATTCACCATATCAACAGAGGTAAGAATTATTGTCAAAATTCAATAATCACTCATAAAATTTCTTGACAAGTGACAAATAAAAGGGAATTTCCTACATCTGATAAACAGCGTATGCCAAAAGAAATAATAATAATAATCCTACAGGTAAAGCTTATGCATAATGATGAAAGACTGAAACTTTTCCTCCTACAGATCCTCCCAAGGATGTCTGCGCTCACCAGTCCTATTCCACATCATGCTGGAGAACTTGATGGGTGCACAAAGTCAATAAGAAGAAGTAAAATACATACAGATTTAAAGGGAAGAAATAAAACTGTCCCTATTCACCAACATGATTTTTTGCTTAGAAAATCCTTAGGAATCCACAAAAATAGCTCCTAGAACTAATGAGTTTAGCAAGGTCACAAGATACAGTGTCAACATAAAAAAATCAATTCTATTTCTTTCTACAAGAAAGGAATGATTCGGGCGCCTGGGTGGCTAAGTTGGTTAACCACCTGACTTCTTGATTTCAGCTCAGGTCATGATCTCAGGGTCATGGGATGGAGCCCTGCATCTGGCTCTACGCTCAGCAGGGAGTCTGGTTGAGATTCTCTCTCTCTCTCTCCCTCTCTCTCTGCCCCACCCCGTTCATGGTTCATGCGCATGCAGGCTCTCCAAAATAAATAAAATCTGTAAAAAAAAAAAAAAAATTAAAAAAAGGAATGATTAGAAAATTCAATTTTTAAAGTACCATTTACAAAAACACCAGAGGGGCGCCTGGGTGGCTCAGTTGGTTAAGCGACTGCCTTCAGCTCAGGTCATGATCCTGGAGTCCCGGGATCCAGTCCCGCATCGGGCTCCCTGCTCAGCAGGGGGTCTGCTTCTCCCTCTGCCCTCTTCCCTCTCGTGCTCTCTGTCTCTCATTCTCTCTCTCAAATAAATAAAATCTTTAAAAAAAAAAAAAAAAAAACCACCAGGGGCCCCTGGATGGCTCAGTTGGTTAAGCGTCTGCCTTCAGCTCAGGTCATGATCCCAGGGTCCTGGGATCAAGCCCTGGGTGGGGGGCTCCCTGCTCAGCGGGGAGTTTGCTTCTCCCCTTCCCTCTCCCTCCACTGCTCTCCCCTCTTGTGCTCTCTCACTCTCTCTCCTGTCAAATAAATAAAATCTTTTTTAAAAAAACAGAAAAACATGAAATACTTAGATATAAAGACAACAAAATACGTGCAATATGTATATATTATATATGTATATGCAATATATGTATAGCCTGAAAACTAGATAACATTGATGAGATAAACCAAAAACAACCTAAATAAAGGGAGATATGAAATGAGTTTAAAGACCAATTATTGTTAAGATGTCAATTCTCCCCAAATCAATCTATAATTCCAATATAATCCCAATCAAAATGCCAGTAGGATTTTGAAAAATTGAAATCCACAAGCTGATTCTAAAATTTATATGGAAAAACACAGGCTTTAAAATAGCCAAAATAATTTTTGAAAATCAAAGCTGTTGAACCAACGCAATCGGATTTCAGGCCTTATTATACGGCCATAGGAATTACCACAGTGTACTATGTTGGGGAAATAATAGGCATGAGGATGAATAGAACAGAGCAGCGTCCAGAAATAAACCCATACATAAAGGGTTGAATGTTTTTCTGCAAAGGTGAAAAAGCAATTAAATGTAGGATAGTCTTTTCAATAAATATTGCTGGAACAACTGAACAGACATATACAAAGATAAAACTTTGATCTTTACCTCTGTACTTCATTTCATATACAAAATTTACAGGAGAGGTGTCTGGGTGGCTCACGTGGTTGGGCATCCAACTCTTGATCTCAGCTCAGTTCTTGATTTCAGGGTCATGGGATCGGGCCCCTTGTTGGGCTCCAAGCTGGGTATGGAGCTTTCTTAAAAAAAAATTTTTTTTTTACTTGAAATGGATCATAGTCCGACATATAAAATTTAAACTGTAAAACTACTATGAGAAAATAAGGGAGAAACTCTTAGCAACTTCAAAGATTTTTTAAATAGGATCCAAAAAACCACAAAAGAAAAACACTGAGAAATTACATTTCATCAAAATTTAAAAATTGATCTTAAAATGTACTCTTAAGGAAATGAAAAAGCAAGGTACAAACTGGAAGAAAGTATTTGCAAAACAGATATCTAATAATGTGCTAGTATGCCAAATATATAATGAATTAAAACCTCAAAAATAAAGGCATCAATCTTTTTTAAAGGACATAAGATTTGACGAAAATTGTATATAATGCAAAAGATGGCCAGTAAGTACATGAAAAGCAGCAGCTGTACTTCATCAGACATTAAGGAAATAAAAATTAAAATCATAATGACATACTACAGTACAACATGAGAATTAAATTTTTTATTTTCATTCCAGTATAGTTAACATACAGTGTTATATTAGGTTCAGGTGTACAACATGGTGATTCAACAACTCTGTACATGACTCAGTGCTCATCAAAATAAGTGTACTCTGAATCCCCTTCACCTATTTCCCCCATTCACCCCACACACCTTGCCCCTGGGTCACCATCAGTTTATTCCCTATTGTTAAGAGTCTGTTTTGTGGTTTGTCTCCTTTTTCTTTGTTTTCTTTCTTGAATCCCACATGATGGGGCACCTGGGTGGCTCAGATGGTTGAGCATCTGCCTTCGGCTCAGGTCATGATCTCCAGGTCCTGGGATCCAGCCCCAAATCAGGCTGCTAGCTCAGCGGGGAGTCTGCTTCTCCCTCTCCCTCTGCCTCTCTCCCTTCTCATGCTCTGTCTCTCTCTCAAATGAATAAATTAAAAAATTATCTTTAAAAAAAATCTCATGAGTGAAATCATACAGTTTTTGTCTATCTCTGACTCATTGCAGTTAGGCTTATATGCTCTAGATCCATCCATGTTATTGCAGATGGCAAGATTTCATTCTTTTTTATGCCTGAGCAATACAGAACTACCAAAATTTCAGAAGTTGACAATATCAAGTGATGTTAAGGAAGCATAGCAACTGGGACACTCATATATTTGATGGGAATACAAAATGGTACAGCTACTTAGGAAAACAATTTGCATTAGCTTATCCACTTACGCAAGCATACACCTACAATATGACTCAACACTTCCACTCCTACGTATTTAGCTTGCAGAAATGAAAACTTACAGCCACAGAAAAAAATCTACATATAAATGTTGATAGCAGTTTTATTTATCAAAGCCTCAAACTGGACACAATCCCATAATCCAACACTTGTATAGATACACAACCTGCGTTACATCCGTACAGTGGGTTCATACCCAGCAATGAGAATGAACAAATTACTAATATATGCAGAAACATGGGTGGATTTCAAATGCATTATGTGGAATAAAACAAGCTAAACTCAAAAACCAAACTGTATGATTCCATTTATAAGAAGTTGTGGAAAAAGCACAACTAGATGTAAAGAAAACAGATCAGTATTTCACAGAGGCTGGAGTTCACAAGGGATGGATTACAAAGATGTATGCATGAGGGAAATTTGGGGAAGTAATGGTACTATTCTTTATCTTGGTTATGGTGGTTCACTGAATGCATTTTGATCAAAACTCATAGAACTGTACACTAACACAAGTAAACTTTTCTGTATATAAATTATACCTTAATAAATCTATTAACAAAAAGAGTACTGAAGTCATCCCGTTGATGTGGTCCTGTCACTCTTGAGGTCAGTGATGTTTATGACTTTTTCTTTAATGAAAAAAGTGCTCTAATTTCTTCTTCTGGGGACCAATCAGAATTAGTTGATCACGTGAGACCCCTGGGTCTTTATGATTGTCTCTTCTCTTTTAGTCGTCTTAAGAATCAGCCCTAATGCCTCGGGACATCTGTTCAACGAGTGTAGTTGAAGGCTAATGCTAGTCATTGGTTTCAATCATTTTTTAATGTGGCAAGATACTTTGTGTGTTTCAATTCTCTTTCAACACACCAAAATCTTTTCTTTTTTCCCCTCTCCCAAAAGAAATTTCACGTAAAAACTTCACTATATGAGATGGGTAAATTGTATTTTGTTCCAGGTCATAGAGTAAGTGATTACAACTCTGAGAACAAATGGAACATCGTGTTTAAGAGAACAGACTTTGGAATCATACAGACCAATGTCACAGTCCAGGTTCTGCTTATTTAGATAGTTGGCTATGGATACATCATTTAATATTTTTTAGAGCCTCTAGTTTTTCTTCTGTAAGATGATCATAGCATCTTTCTCACAACAAGGTTATTGTGATGTTAGAAGTGATGCATGGCTCAGCATTTTTATTCCAGTTTTATTGAAATATAATTGGCATATAACATGGTATAAGGTTTACAATGTACTGAATTGATACACTTACATATTGCAAAATCATTAAAACCATCACCTCATAATTAACATACCATTTTTGTGGTGAGAACATTAAAGATCTACCCTCTTATCAACTTGGAAGTGTATATAATAAAGTATTATTAACTATAATCACCATGATGTACATTGGCTCCTCACAACTAACTCATGTTGTAACTAAAAGTTTATATCGTTTAACCAACATCTTCCCATTTCCCCAACCCTCAGCCCCTTGTAACCACCATCCTACACTCTTTCTAGGAGTTCAACTTTTCTAGATTCCATATTTAAGTGATATGGTCTAGTACTGATTTTTCTCTGATTTATTTCACTTAGTGTAATGCCCTGAAGTTCCATCCATGTTGCATTAAGTAGTAGGATTTCCTTTATCGTAGCTGAATGATATTCCATTGTATAGATGTAGGACATCTTCTTCATCCACTCATGGACACTTAGGTCATTTCCCTATCTTAGCTATTGTAAATAATATTGCAATAAACGTGGGGGTACAGGTATCTCTTCTAGGTTCTGATTTCATTTCCTTTGGATAGACACTCAGAAGAAGAATCGCTGGATCATTTGGTAGTTCCACTTTCCATTTTTTAAAGAACCTCCACACCATTTTTCCACAGTGGCTGCACTCATTTACATTCCCACCAACAGTGCACAGGATTCCTTTCTCCATGTACTTCCCCGAACTTGCCATTTCTTGCTTTTGATAATAACCATTCTGACAGGTCTGAGGTGATATCTCATTGTGGTTTTGATTTGCATTTTCCTCATGATGAGTGCTGTTGGGCATCTTTTCTATACCTGTTGGCCATCTGTCTGTGACTTCTTTGGAAAAATGTTTATTCAGCTCCTCTGCCAAATTTGTAATCAGACTTTTTTAAAATATTGAGTTGTAGGACTTCTTTATAGATTTTTGATATTAGCCCTTTATCAGACATATGGTTTTCAAATATTTTCTCCCACTGCATGGGTTCCTTTTACATTTTGTTAATTATTTCTTTTGCTGCCAGCACAATTTTAAACACCCATACGCTGCTCTTACTACCTCTACCATCCACCCTTTTCCATCCTTCCATCTTAGGCTTATCAGGATCAGTTAAAGCCTGGATTTCTTCTTCACCAACTTTGAACAATTTCCCATTTGAACAGTGGACCGCTCTGTTCAACAGAGGTTGTGCTCTGTCTGGTCTGTCCCCTTCAGAGGTAAGTCACCCCGACATGCAGTTGCAACCTAAAGAAGAACCACCAAACTACCATATGACCCATAGCTCTAGGAGACCATTAGGGCATCTAGTGATACCATAGTACCAACTTCTGAACCTTAAAACAAGCACAAACCTCATACACACAAAGATATCCTCACGCCAACAAAAAGCCTCTAGTTGAATATTCAGGAGTTAAAGCCATCAATTACAATTAAAGAAGAATCCCAACCTCGCAAAGAGAGGAAAGGTGTAGCAAGGGGACAAAGGAGATAATGAAGAAAGGAAGGGGGTTGGCTTGCCACTATTTCGTAGGTGCAAAAATTAGACAATAAGACTCAGATCAGGTATGACAGTGTATTACAGCACAGCAAAGAAGAGGAGCATCACCCAGGTAATTTTGCTTTCATTGGATGGGATCAGACAGATGAAATCTACACATGTAGATGTATTGTATCTGAGGAACCCAGAGCCAAGGGTTGCATATTTTACAGCAAGCAGTAAACAGACTAGTCCCTCCCCAGCACCCTTTCCTCAGCTAGCTAACGTGATCATCTCCTGTGTGGTCTTCATCTACTTAATCCCCCTACGTGAATAACCACAGAAACTGTCCAGTATCAAAACAGTGAAGCTTTGAAGCTTGACACACTCAGCAGTCTCATTCAGGAACACATGGAACACATGGCATACCACCTCTCCTAACAATTACCACAACTTATAGTTCAGGTAATGGTCTCTTTCCATCATTTTTCCATAAGGAAAATTAATTTACCTAAAACCTGGTACATTTTTCTACCTTTAGGTTAAAATGTAGTCCAAATTTGCCATGGTCATACATGAACTTTTTGCCAGTTAGTCAGAGTTCGGACTCTGACTATTTATGGTCAGTAAGTCAGAACTGAAACTGGAAGAGTGACATCTGCATGATGAAAGACTAGTACCATCCAGGACCTCGCCCCCCCAACACACAGCCACATTAAATACTACCTAGAGACTGAATAAAGTAACTTTACAGAAGCTCTGGAAATCAAACAAAAGATCTATAGCAACCAAAAAAAAAAAATAGTCCAATTAAGAAAAAGCCACATTCAAAATGGTAGAAAGAAATTTCCTCAAAATTTTAGTCATCCGTACTCCAACCCTTCTTGACCTGGAATACTGTGGTTTGAGATAAGTGATAGACCAGTCCCCACTTCCCTTTCTTGAACTAGAGAGAACATGGTGGATGTAATTCGGAATATTTTAACTGGTTTCAGGGACTGCCTGAGTGATTGATTTCTGTGTCCCATGATTCTCATATGAGACAATCAAAAGTGGCATAGCTTGGTAAAGACTAGGAAAATCGGCAGGAAACAATGTACTAGAAACCACTAGTGATAGCTGCAGAGGTACTTGAGACCCACAGATGCCTAGGACAAGAGATTATGGACAGAGGAATACATTAGAACAGCTAAGCCTGAGAAGCAGTAGAGTGAATAAGAGGAAAATTAAGACATGTGAAAGCAGTTGTTCTTTTGAGAGATTTAAACACACACGCGTGCACGCCCAGAGAAACCATATAACCAGAAAATAATTAAGAACTGAACCCTTTATGAAATGCTGATCCCAAGTCTCAGAACATGCCCTGATAATTAGTGAAGGTTTTCCTCTGCACAGAGGCAATCTGCAAACACTAGAAGATGTGGCTGTGTTTTTGTTTTTGTTTTTTACAAACATGCCATCTTCATTTTTAAAGTTTATTTATTTATTTTTACTTATCTCTACACCCCACGTGGAACTCAAACTCATGGCCCCAAAATCAAGAGTCGTAGGATCTTCCAACTGAGACACCACGCACCCCTACGCTCAATTTTCAATCAAAGTTCACAAGGTATACAAAGAAATTGGAGGTTGGGGAGGGATGGCCTCTTGAAAGGAACAAAATAAGTGTCCAGAAACCATCCTTAAAGAACACAAGCACTGAACTTGCTAGACACAGGCTTTGAAACAGCTCTGCAGTATGCTCAAAGAGCTAAAGGAAAACACAAAAATCTCAAAGAAATCAGGAATAGAAGATCTGAAAAGAAAATAAGAATATCATCACAGATAGAATTATTAAAAAATAACCAAAGAGAAATGATGCACTTAACAGATATACGGCTGCCTCAGTCAGTGGAGCAGGCAACTCTTGATCTCAGGGGTGTGAGTTTGAGCCCCACTTTGGGTGCGGAGATTACTTTAAAAAATAAAGAGGGGTGCCTGGGTGGCTCATTCGTTTAGCGTCTGCCTTCAGCTCAGGTCATGATCCCAGGGTCCTGGGATCGAGCTCTGCATTGGGCTCCCCACTCTGTGGGAAGCCTGCTTCTCCCTCTCCCACGCCCCCTGCTTGTGTTCGCTCTCTCGCTGTGTCTCTCTCTGTCAAATAAATAAATAAAATCTTTAAAAAATAAAAAAGAAATGATGCACCTAATATATATAAAAACCAAGTTGAAAGATTCACTAGAGGGGTTCAACAGCAGACTAAAATAAGCAGAAGAAAAAACTTGTGCCCTTGAAACCAAGTCATATAAATTACCAAGTCTGAGGAAAATAAAAAAAAAGAATGAAATCAACAAAATCTAAGGGATTTATAAGATAACATCAAGCAGGCCAATATATACATTAATGGAGAACAAGAAGAGAGAAACTGGTAGACATTACTTAAAAAATTATGGCCAGGGCGCCTGGGTGGCTCAGTTGGTTAAGCGACTGCCTTTGGCTCAGGTCATGATCCTGGAGTCCCTGGATCGAGTCCCACATCAGGCTCCCTGCTCGGCAGGGAGTCTGCTTCTCCCTCTGACCCTAACCCCTCTCATGTGCTCTCTCTCATCCTCTCTCTCAAATAAATAAATAAAATCTTTAAAAAAAAAAAATTATGGCCAAAAACTGCCCAAATTTGAGGAAAAAAAAGTTAGATATACAAATACAAGAAGCTTAGCAAACTCCAAGTAAGATAAATCCCCAAATCTCCAATAAGACATATTATAGTCAAACTGTCAAAAGCCAAAGACAAATTCTTGAAAGCAATAATAGAAAAGTGACTCATCACATACAAAGGATCACAAAAAGTTTATAAGCAATGTCTCAACAAAATTTTCGGAGACCAGGAGTAGACATTTATTTCATATTATTAATATTGATATTATATTATAGTCTATATTATGTGTATACATATATGTGTATATGTGTGTGTCCACACACACACACACACACATATGAGCAGTGGCAGAGAAAATATGTCAACTGAGAATTCTATATCTGACAAAACTATCCTTTGAAACCAAGGGAGAGGGGTGCCTGGGTAGCTCAGTCAGTTCAGCATCTGATTCTTGATTTTGGCTCAGATCATGACTTGAGGGTTGTGAGATGGAGCCCCAAGTCAGGCTCTGTGCTGGGTGTGGACCCTGCTTAAAATCCCCCCCCACTCTCCCTTTCCCTCTCTAAAAAAATAAAAATAATAAAATAATAAAACCAAGGGAGAAAGATATACCAATATATAACAAAGCAGAAGTTCATTACCTCTAGACGTGCCCTATGAGGAATGCCAAAGAGACTGCTTCAAACTGAAATGAAAGAACTCTAAACAGTAACTTGAAGCCATATAAATATATAAATTTTTCCAATACAGGTAAACACAATTTTTTTAAATACAAGAAATAATTCCAAGAATATTAACACTGATCCTTCTCAAACTCCTTCAAAACTCTGAATGATGAAACACATCCTATCTTACTCTATGAAAACAGCATTACTCTGATACCAAAGCCAGACAAAGATACGACAAAAAAAGGATGACTGCAGACCAATATTCCTAATAAATATCAAGGCAAAATATCATCAGCAACATATCAGCAAATCAACTTTCGCAGCATATTTAAAGGATTATATACCATGACCAATTTGGCTTTATCTCTGGAATTCAAGCATAGTTCAACCCACAAAAATCAATCACTGTAATACACCACACCAACAGAATGAAGGACAAACAACGCATGATTATCTCAATTGCTGCAGAAAAGATATGTGACAAAATCCTACACCTTTCATGACAAAAATACTCAACAAAAAAGGAATATCAGGAAAATACCTCAACATAATAAAGGTCTTATGTGAAAAACTCACACTACCATCATCCCCAGTGTTCAAAGAAAGCTATCCCTCTACCATCAGGAACAAGGCAAGGGTACCTACTTTTACCACATCTAGTGGATGTAAGACTGGAAGTCCTTGACATAGCACTTAGGCAAAATAAAGAAACAAAGGAGATCCAAACTGGAAAGAAAGGAGTAAAATTATCTCCATTGACAGAAGATAATATATCACATGTAGAAACCCTAAAGATTCAATTAAAAAAAACAAAACAAAACAAAATCCTAGAAGATACACTTATGCTGAACATCACATAATGTATAGAGTTGTTGATTCACAATATTGTACACCTGACACTAAGGTAACAATGTGTGTCACCATGTACAATTGAAAACAATTTTTAATAAAGATATTTTTTTTAAAACTCCAGAAAACAAAAAAAATTATGCTTCATCTGAAATTAGAAAATAAAAAAGGAGTGCCGTGAAAAAGAATTAAATTACTAAATATGTGACTCAAAAATTTAAAAAGGCCCTGAAAGAATGAACAAATTCAGCAAAATTGCAAGATACAAAATCAATACACAAAAATCATTTGCAAATCTATACACTAACAAAGAACCATCAAAAAGGAAAGAAAACAGGGACACCTGGGTGGCTCAGTTGGCTAAGCATCTGCCTTCGGCTCAGGTCATGATCCCAGGGTCCTGGGATCGAGCCCCGCATCGGGCTCCCTGCTCAGCGGGAAGCCTGCTTCTCCCTCTCCCACTCCCCCTGCTTGTGTTCCCTCTCTTGCTGTGTCTCTCTCTGTCAAATAAATAAATAAAATCTTTAAAAATAAATAAATTAATTAAATTAAATTAAAAAAGGAAAGAAAACAATTCCATTTACAATATCAGAAAAAAACAAATTTAACCAAAGAATCAAAATACCAGTCCACTTGAATACAAAATCTTGCCTAAAGAATTTTAAAAAGACACAAATAAATGAACTGTCATCCAGAGTTCATGGGTTGAAAGACAAAATAGTAAGGTATCAACACTCAAAAAAGTGATATGCAGATCCAGTGCAATCTCTATCACAATCCCAGTGACTTTTTTTTACAGTAATAGAAAAAGCCACCATAAAATTTTTATAGCGTTGCAAGGGGACCTCAATAACCACAATGATCTTACACTAGACAAACAAATTTGTAGGACTCATGGTAACTGATTTCAAAACATACTACAAAGCTACAGTTATCATAGTAGAGTGGGACTGACATAAAGACAAACATATAGCACAATGGAATAGAAGAGAGAGCCCAGAAACAAACCCTCACAAATATGGTCAAATGATTTTGAAGAAGGAGATGTACTGAGCAATAATGAAAGAAATTCTTTTTGGGCGCCTGGGTGGCTCAGTCAGTTAAGCATCTGCCTTTGGCTCAGGTCATGATCCCGGGGTCCTGGGATCAAGTCCCGTCTTGGGCTCCCTGCTCAGTGAGGAGTCTGCTTCTTTCTCTCTCTCTGCCCCTCCCCCTGCTTGTGCTCTCTCTAACGCTCTCTCTCAAATAAATAAATAAAATCTTTAAAAAAAAATAAGAAAGAACATTCTTTTCAAGAAATGGTGCTAGGAAAACTGTGTATTCACATGCAGAAGAATGAATGTGGGCCCTTACTTATACCTTATACAAAAATTAACTCAAAATGGATCAAAGATGTAAATGTAAGATGTGAAGCTATGAACGTATTAAAAGAAAACGTAGGGAAAAGGCTTCACAACACTGGATTTAGCAAGGATTTCTTAGCTTTGACACCAAAGACATATTCCACAGTCACAACACACAAAATACACTTTATAAAATTAAAAACTTTTGTGCAAAACACACTATGAACAGGTGAAAAGAAGAAAACATTTGCAAATCATATTATCGGATAAAGGATTAATACCTACTTTATACGGCAAAGTCCTAAAACCCATCAACAACAAAAAATTTGATTCAAAAATAAGCAAATGACTTGAATAGACATTTCTCCAAAGAAGATATACTATAGCACATGAAAAGATGCTCTAGATCACTTGTGAATAGGGAAGTGGGGTGCCTGGGTGGCTCAGTCAGTTAAGTATCCCACTCTTAATCTCAGCTCAGGTCGTGATCTCAGGATCCTGAGAGAAAAAGAGAAAAACAAACAAACAACCTACACAGTGACATCAAGTCATACCCATTAAGATGGTTTCTACCAAAAAAAGAGAAACTACAAAGTGGTGAGGATGTAGAGAAATTGGACCCCTTGTGCACTGTTGGTGGGACTATAAAATACTGTGGAAAACAGCATGGTAGTTCCACAAAAAAATTAAAAATGAAATTACCATAGGATCCAGCCATTCCATTTCTGGGTGTAAAGCCAAATCAATTGAAAGCACAAATTTCAAGAGATATTTGAAAACCCACGTCCATGGTAGCATTATTCACAAAAACTAAAATGTGGAAGGAGTTTAAGTATCTATCAACAGATGAATGGATAAAGAAAATGTGCTATAGTCATACAATGAAATATTACTCAGCGTTAAAAAGGAAAGAAATTGGGCGCCTGGGTGGCTCAGTCGTTAAGCGTCTGCCTTTGGCTCAGGTCATGATCCCAGGGTCCTGGGATCGAGTCCCACATCAGGCTCCCTGCTCAGCAGGAAGCCTGCTTCTCCCTCTCCCACTCCCCCTGCTTGTGTTCCTGCTCTCGCTATGTCTCTCTCTGTCAAATAAATAAATAAAATCTTTTAAAAAATAAATAAATAAATAAATAAAATAAAAATAAAAAGGAAAGAAATTCTGACACATGCTACATAAATAAGCCTCAAGGACATTATGTTAAATGAAATGAGTTGGTCAGAAAAACACAGATACTGTAACAATCAAACGTATATGAGGTACATAGAGTAGTGAAATTCATCAAGACAGAAAAGAGAATGGTGGTTGACAAAGTTGGGGTTCAGGAGAAGTGGAGAGCTAATGTTAAATGGGTATAAAGTTTCAGTCTGGAAGGATAAAAAGTGTTCTGGAAGAGGGTGGTGTTGATGATTGTACAACAGTGCAAATGTATTTAAAGCCAAAGTATGCACTTAAAAATGGTTAAAATGTGTATGTTCTTACTACAAAAGAAGAAAGAAGGAAGGAGGAAGAAGGAGAAGAAAGAAAAAGAAAGAAAGAAAGAAAGAAAGAAAGAAAGAAAGAAAGAAAGAAAGAAAGAAAGAAAGAAAGAAAGAAAGAAAAGAAAAGAAAAGAAAAGAAAAGAAAAGAAAAGAAAAGAAAAGAAAGAAGAGAGAAAGAGAAAGGAAGGAAGGAAGGAAGGAAGGAAGAAACAAAACTGAGACTGGAAAAACATAGATGCAAAGAGCCAGTATGCCAAAAATTTTCTTAGAAAGAAAAACAGGAGGATAGAAAATATACATTTTTAAACACCTAAAGTGTTCAATTTCTACAGGGCTTTATTTAATCCATGAGTTTACTACTTATTATCTTCCAATTCAAATGAAAAAAACGATTTCATCTATAAATGTAGTTTACCTCTTACATTACTATTAACAAACTATCCACTATACTCTTGGATCACCTCTTCCTCGGGAGAACAACAATTGAAAACAACCAAGATTTCAAGAGTGATGCCTACCATTTACCGACGTCTCTGTCCACATTCCCCCTCTTTATCTCAACTGAGTCAACTAAAGAAAAATTTATTGAGGGCCTGTTGTGTGTGGTCACTGTGGACATAAAAAGGAATATGATATGGCTTCTGATCTCAGGATGCTCAAAATTTAGGGGAGTGCAAAGAACATGTAACAGCTAATTCTGATACAGGGCCCTAATTAACTAGGTCCTCTCATTTGTGCACATAACACAAAGGGAACAGGAGTAGGGCACAGGACTTGAAGAGTTGAGATGAAAAATGCCTATCAGAAAAAATGGACAGGGAGCCCTGAGTTTACTTAAAAATGAATAAAATTGGGATACCTGGGTGGCTCAGTCGGTTGAGCATCTTCCTTCGGCTCAGGTCATGATCCCAGGGTCCTGGGATCGAGCCCCGCATCGGGCTCCCTGCTCAGTGGGGAGCCTGCTTCTCCCTCTCCCTCTGCTGCTCCCCATGCTTGTGCTCGATCTCTCTGATAAATAAATAAAATCTTTTAAAAAATGAATAAAATTACGGGAGATGAACAATGAACAGGGTATCACATATGGCCAGCCCAGAGAGTATGAATACTTCTAAAATGTTGTGAGAATCCCAAAAATGGGAACAGATAAAGTCTAAGAGCTGGTTCACAAATGACAGCCCCAATTTTGTGTCAGTGGCTTGGTGAGGACACTTAATTCTAAAGGAGGATACAGATAGGAGAAGGTCTCTCTAAGAGGACCCAAAGCTTTTGATGGGTAGAAATGCCATATGCATACAAAATCAGCATATGCTTTATGAAACATTGATCTTTTAACATCATGTAAGCTGGAAGAAAGAGAAAATTAAGAAATAGTAAGTTAGAAAAAAATTGCTAGAAAACCCTTGGTGGGAGGCCCTCTTTTAGTATTTTAAATAAAGTTTCAGCTTAAATAAATGTAGCAGCATATGCAAAGGTGCTAGTTGGCAGTCCTATGAGGGTGTTATCAACATGTTAGCTTTTGGTATCCACATTTCCCCAGCTTCAGTTTTGACCTAATTATGAGACTGGTGGGGAATAACTATTTGGAACTTATTGGCCATTAAATAACCATTAAATGGATTTTAAGGGTCTTTTAAAGTGTGGAGGTATTTTAATTATTCAAACAAGAGAGCAGAAAAGCTTTATCAGAATGAGAATCAGAGAGGCTTTTTTAATAGGACAAAAGCCTATTTCTACATTATGAAGTACTAAAAATAGTAAGAAAGAAAAATATAAGCTATATTGAAATTGGTTTTAAACACATTGGTGACTATGAATGGGTACCTATGTAATACTGATCACAAGGAATTGGATTTGACGTTCTGGAAGGAGATAGGAAACCTATGAAATCAATCAATCACACAGATAATCTAGAAGAGGGAGTTAAGTCAAAATATAGACATTAGAGGGGAAAGGTAATAACCAAGGAACATGGAGACTTTAAACATAGCAAATTGAAAATCTAGGACAGGGGCGCCTGGGTGGCACATTCGGATAAGCGTCTGACTCGTGATTTCAGCTCAGGTCATGATCGCAAGGGTCCTTCGAGCCAGCCCTGGGTCAGGCTCCATGCTCAGTGGGGAGTCTGTTTGAGTTTCTTTCCCTCCACTACTCCCCCGACTCATTGCATTCTCTCTCTCTCTAATGCTCTCTCTCTCTCAAATAAATAATCTTAAGAAAAGAAAATCTAAGGCAAAACTTTTGAGTGCCAAGGATGCAAAATATTAATAATCCTCCCTATCTCCCACCAAAAACATCCAAAGACTGTCTGACCCTATTTTCCACACCCCTCTAATATTCCAAACATAATTCCCTAGTTTGTACCAACAAACTCACTTAGCTCCGAGAATTCATACACTGTCTTTTTCTAATCAAGGGAAATTGAAGGACTTCTACATAATTAGTTTGGCAGCTTCACACTGAATAAGACTAGCAGAGGGCCCAACTAAGACCCCACACCCGAGTCCTAGTGACCATTCCCCTCCTATTTTGTTTCTGATCCAAGTCTAGAACCTAGAATCCTGATCTAATTTTTCTGGTCCTGGAGCCTGCCTCACTTTTTACTAATAGTCCTATGACTAAGCTTCCAAAAGTTAGTATCAGACTTGTTCATACACTAAGTCATCACCAATTGCTTGCTTGAAACCCTGGCCATGGCTAGCTGCCACACTTTTCTGATTCTAACTCCAAACTGTCTGTCTTGTCATGATCTTCTAGATTGGCCTGCCATGCCTTGACAACAGTGTCTCGCCTCTCAGCCTTGACACTTAAGTTTGACTCCCTATAGTCTGGCTGGTCTTAGTACTAGCCACACCTTGGGTACTCACAATAACTGGAATAATCCAAATGATTTTGGAAGACAAGACAGGCTTGTCTAACAGATCGTGTCCTGGAGAGGGGCATCAGCAAGATGGCGGAATAGGAGGCCCTGGCTCAAATCATCCCTAAGTCACAATAATTTCACAGCTATCCATGGAGAAAAGGGCCTTTGTGGGACTATTGGGCACCAAGTAGGAGATTGTCAGTCCAGATGGAGTATGGGGTTGAGGAGAGCCATTTTAAAGAGGCAAGTTCACATCCAGGTGGCAGTCTTGCTGACCATAGTCCCAGCTACAGATCCAGAAATAGTTCTGTACCCCTGAGGACCGCGTTATTGCTCCATTTGGCCTTGGTCCTGTCACCAGCACCATATGGCAAGGGACCCAAGAGGACTCACACCTACCCATGATTTCAGTAATGAGCAAACAGAGCTAGTCCCAGCTGTGGGGCCCACGACCTGGCTCGAGGCCCTCTCAGCCAAAGTTTGGATACACATAAAGGTAAGCCAACAAATTCAGTCCAACAGTAGGTTCTGAAATGGTCCTTTTTCTGTAACCCAGTCCCTCCAAGCCTCAGTCCACAAGCAGTCTTGTCAGCACAGGGATGAAATAGCAGACACTCCCATCTGGCCTCCACAGATCCTGAAACGACCTTGTACTCCACTCCAGGCCATCCTACCCATGGTCAGTTAGCAGTGCTACACACCCAGGGACCGGGAAGGAAACACACCCATCCACGCCACCAGAGCCAAGTTGGCAGATCTCAGTCTTGGTTGCGGACTCTGAAGCAGCCTTGGGATTCAGTTCTAAGCCCTCTCAGCCATGGTCAGGGGACATTCCTGCCTGCCGAAAAGACACCCGGTGACCCAGGAGAAGCCCTCTCAGGGACCTGGTAGGAGCAAATCTGTCCATGCATCTGGTAACAGAACCTCTCTGCGTACCCAAGTGTAGACCCTACAGCACACACTTGCACCAGTGCCACTCTACTAAACAAAGTCCTGAACGCATCTGATTGGCCCAGAGATCAGATAGGATCTACACCCTTACAAACCAACAGTAACAAGCCCATGAACCACAGACCCAACTATAGACCAGCAACAGATTCGTAACCCAGCTTCAACTCAGCATAACTGTGATTCAGGAGGTAACCCATCAACCCGGAAAACCAACAAGAGATGATATTTACCTGCTGAAACCAGTCTGTAACGACTGGAAGAGGTGTACGGTATTTCAAAGGTAGACACCAAAGCAAAGCTAAATAGATCATAAAGAACCAGGCAAATATGGCACCACCAAATGAAACTAATAAAGCTCCAGTAACCAACCCCAATGGAATGGATTTTACAAATTGCCTGACAAAGAATTCAAAAGAATCACCTTAAAGAACCTCAAAAAAACCACAACACAGATAAACAACTAAATAAAATAGGAAAACAATGCAAGAATAAAATGAGAAGCTCAATAAGGAAACAGAAATCATAAAGAACCAAACACAAATGCTCAGGCTGAATACAATGACAGAACTGGAAAATTCAATAGAGAGCTTCAACATCAGACTTGATCATATAGAATCATCATATAGAATCAGCAAACTTGAAGACAAGTCATTGGACATTAGCCAGTTAGAGTAACACACACACAAAAAAGAGTTTAAAAGGTAAAGAAAGCCAGCATGAATAATGAGACATCATCCAGTGAATGAATAGTCACATGATAAAAGTCCCAAAAGGAGAAGAGATAGGAAAAGATAATTTGTTTAAGCACAGAATTAGCTCAACAAACACACACAAAACAAAAAACAGGCAGTGCTTTAAAAAAATTAAAATAACAAAATAATAAAAGAAAACTTCCCAAATTTTGAAGGAGGGGCATCCAAGGGGCGCCTGGATGGCACAGTGAGTTAAGCGTCCAACTCCTGGTTTCAGCTCAAGTCGTAACCTCAGGGTCCTGAGATCAAGACCCAGGTTGGGCTCTGCCCTCAGCATGGAGTCTGCCCGGGATTCTCTCTCCCTCTCCCTCTGCCCCTCCCAATCATGTTCTCTCTAAAATAAATAAATAAATCTTTAAAAAAAAAAAAAAGGAAGGGATCACACACGACGATGAAGTGGGATCTATACCTGGGGTTCAAAGATGACTCACCATACACAAAATCAGTAAATGTGATACCCATTAATAAAATGAAACATCAAAATCTTACAATTGTCTCAATAGATGCAATTAAAGCATCAGAGAGAACTCAAAACATAAACTCTCAATATTTTGGTATAGAATGAACATACCTCAACATAATAAAGACCATATGTGACAAACTCAAAGCTATCATCATACTGAATGGTGAAAGGCTGAAAACTTTTCCTCCAAGATCAGAACAAGGATGCCCACTCTCACCACTTTTATCCAACATAGTGCTGGATATTGTAGCTGGTCACTCTCATGACTCCTATTGAACACAGTACAAGAAAATAATAGCTGGAGGGTGCCTGGGTGGCTCAGTTGGTTAAGCGACTGCCTTCGGCTCAGGTCATGATCCTGGAGTCCCAGGATCGAGTCCCGCATCGGGCTCCCTGCTCGGCAGGGAGTCTGCTTCTCCCTCTGACCCTCCCCTGTCTCACGCTCTCTCTCTCTATCTCATTCTCTCTCTCAAATAAATAAAATCTTTAAAAAAAAAAAAAAAAAAAAAAAAATTAAAATAATAGCTGGAGCACTGAGACAACTAAAAGGAATACACGCCATCCAAACGGAAAAGGAAAAAGTAAAATTGTGTGTTTGCCGATGACATGATCTTATACACAGAAAACCCTAAACAGTCCCCTAAAAATTGTTATGATGCAAGCGAATTCAGTGAAGTTGCAGGATACAAAAATCAACATACAAAAATCAGTTGTATTCCTATCCACTAACAGCGAACTAACCAAAAGAAATAAACAATCCCATCGCCAATGGTATCAAAAACGGTAAAATTACTAGGAATAAATTTAAACAAGGAGGTGAATGATCTCTACATGGAAAAATATAAGGCTTTAATGAAAGACATTGAAGAAGACACAAATAAACGTAAAGCTATGTCTTGTTCACGGATTAGAAGAGCTAATACAGCTGAAATGCCATCTACAGATTCAATGCAATCCCTAGCAAAATGCCAATGGCATTTTCACAGAAATAGATAAAACAATCCTAAAACTCAAAAAGAATCAGAACCTCGAATAGCCAAAGCAAACCTGAGAAAGAAAAAAGCTGAAGACATCACACCTCCTGCTTACGAACTATATTACAAAGCTATAGTAATCGAAACAGTATGGTACTAGTATAAAAACAGACACACAGACCAATGGAGCAGAATAAAGAGGCCAGAAATAAACACACACATATATGGTTTCTGTTATTTCGTTAATATGGTCACTATACTCAGGGACTGGTAGACAGCAAATGTGACTTCTGTTTGTAAGGACTCATAGGGGACTTGTAGAATTTCAGAGACTGGTGATTCTCCTCCATTTCAAAATGGCTAACACATAGACTAGAGAGAGAGCCTAGGCTATGTAATATGGAAACATTCTTGTCTATTTTTAGTGTAAACACCTGATCATAAGAAAGCCTAAGACGACATTATGAAGGAGACATTGTAAACCCTGCGGGTCCTAAAGATGACTGGCTAGCAAATGGGAAACGGTGTTTGGAGGTTTCTTATATTGTGACACAAGCAAGGCAGGACTCAAAGCAAGTTCTCAGCAGACCTAATTTGCAATCCCAGGAGCTGGCCACCAATCCTCAGGCACCGTTTCCTTCTTCTAAGAAGGCCATTGGGTCACCTCAGCCCCACGTAAACCCAAGGCCCAAGGCCAATTCCTTGGCGGTGATTTACTCACAACTCCCTGTCATTGTCTTTGGCTTCCAGGGCTCCCATCGCCCTTAGTGACCTATCTGAACAGGAGGGCACACATTTGCCCTTAATACACATTGTGGCATAGCCTTCTCCACAACACCCCCACAGATCCCACCAACCAAACACCACCTCAGCTTGGCCCAGGTATCACGATGTGTGCCCTAAACCATGGCTTCCTGATCCATATAAACTTGGAAGCCCACAGAAAACCACCACCAGTGTAGATAGTTAAGATCTGAATAAATGAATGTACTCAGATGACTTTGATGAAGCTCTTTATTTAGGAAGGGCATAAGAGTCCACGGAAAAGCCTTGTAATAAACAGAACTCATGCTGAGAAAGCTCTCAACAGCTTTTAAAACCTCCCACTCTCGCTTTTACTCCCCCCCACCACCACCTTCCACCACATAATGATGTACTCCTTTTCTCAATAATATTTTAGCTGACAGATGAGGTCATTTCCAGAGAAGCAGGGACATTTGAACAGAGGGGGGTTTTATTTATTTAATTTAAAAAGATTATTTAAGGTTTTCCAATGCTCTTGGCCCCCTAGCAGCAAAAGAAACAGAAGGCTAATGTCAAATGCTTATACCAAGAGGTTTACTAATGAATTGATGCAATTTCTACCAACCCCTCAGCTTTTATTTCTTGGCACAACATCTGAAAAAGACCAAAAGGTTATGGCCTCCAAAAGGAAAGGATACAGCTTTACTTTTTTAAAGTGAGTTATATATGGGGTTCTCTCCATGCCCTTTAGATTCTCCTCCAAGATAAAGGGTCTCATTATTTAGAGCCATATGTTTAGTGAGTCATGTCAATGATATCAACTCCTGTTTCTTTCATCTCTTCCTATATCCCACAAGAAACACTGAAAACCAAATGGTTCCCGTGAAGGGCTATCCCCAGACAAAACTGTGACATGGGGCAGGTTTGTCTTTTTTTTTTTCCCCCCACTCCCTTTATTTAAGGTCTATTATATTTCCTCATACCATCTTCAAACCACAAAAGAAGGACCTGCTGTTCATCGGATTTCAGTTCCCTGGGCACGTTAGAGAAAAAAGCTCCAATCATAGCATATTCCTCTACTCAGCCTCCTCCTAAGAAAGTCCTGGTCCCATGTGCATCTTCTGAAAACCATCCTAAAGACAAAATAGACAGACTGTGAGGATTTAAGAGACCTGCAACGTTGTAGGGAAGGCAATGTTGGAATACCTGTCTCCCCACTGGGAGACCAGGAGGATCGAACAGTATCTGTGAGTTGATACCACTAGCCGTGAGCTCCTACTCAAGTTAAAGGGGTTCACGACGCTAGAAAAAAATGTTTTCAAGTTTTATTTTTTTTATTGGTAATCTCTACACCCAATGTGGGGCTCAAACTCACAAGGCTGAGATCAAGAGTCACACGCTCTTCTGAGCCAGCCAGGCCCCGACAATGCTAGAAATTTTCATGAAGTGAAATACAAAATCATCTTGGAAGCAGGGTGTTCATGGGAAAATGGTAGCAAACAGGAAGTAACAGCCTAGAAGTTAAGAGCACCAGCTCTAGAGACGGACGGACTGGGTTCAACCAACAACTCTGCCATTTACCAGGTAATCTTGGATAAGTTATACCCACTCCCCATACTCCTATTCCCTCACCTAGTAAGACAAAGGTAATACCTACCTACTTCATAAGACTATAATGAGAATTGAGAAATCAGATGGATACCAAGGACCTAACACTCGATAAATGGAAGATATACCCCTTTCTAGAGGTATTCTCTAGGTCATCTCACCTGTGTCCATTTCTTCATCTATAAATTGGAATAAAGTAAGTTACTCTGCATATCATATGATTATCATAAAGCACAAATGAGGAAATCAATGTGAAAAGCCTTTGGACAGTCAATGCAATAGACAAACCAAAGGACCCTTATCAGCAATGGAAATCTATAATCCATAAATACTACCTATGTTGGGGCGCCTGGGTGGCTCAGTTGGTTAAGCGGTTGCCTTCAGTTCAGTTTGTGATCCTGGAGTCCTGGGATGGAGCCCCATGTCGGGCTCCCTGCTCAGTGGGGAGCCTGCTTCTCCCTCTCCTCTCCCTCTGCCCCCCCCCCGCCCCACTTCTCATGCTGTCTCTCTCAAATAAATAAATATTTTTAAAAAATTTTTTTAAATAAAAATAAAACTACCAACTATGTAAATAAAGGTCAGGGTCTGATGGGTTTCATGCCCTTTTTTCCTGGCTCCCTAGTTTAAGTGTAACCTGTTGCCAAATCCAGTCACAAAATCCATACTAACCAAGTCTCTTGCTAGTAAACTTGGTTTCCTCCTGTCAGTCCAGCATTCGGACTATGCTTTACACTAGCTGGTTTTGGCTTCTGCGCAATCTCCTTATGAATTTAAGTACCTATACTTCCTGATTCCGGCATCTGGATCTTTCACAATACCCACCTAATTTAAGTTGACAAAATTTATGACCTCTAATACTGTTTCTACCTATGTTTCCAGACTTTTTCTATCTTCTTACCATCCCTCCTGGTTCTTGTCTTCCTAAAATGCTATCCATTGGTCTCTTGGAAGGGAGTCGAGCTGCCCACTTGAATCCAATGTATGAACATTACAATGGCATCTGGCAATCTTTTAGCATAAAGCTGCATTCATTAACAGTTATGAAACCTTCTCGGGTGCTGTGCATTCTTATGGAAAGGAAGTGTGGCACAAATCCCATTACCCCACATGGGTAATAAGATTTCAGGTTCACTCAGTACTGATGAAGAAAGAAACGGCTAGGGTCAAAGGATGAAGATACACCCTAAGGATCTCTCCATGAGCAATGTACTTCTTTGGCCTATGGCCAGGGCTGGGAGTAGATGGAGAAGTCCCCATTGTGTATCGGAGTGAAATGGAAAATTAAAACTATTTTTAGAAGACTAAAAAATGAACGCATTTAGGCCTTAAATGTATTTGTCCATTTCGAGCAGTAAAAGTTTGAGGTGGATGCAATTAACATAGTTCCTGGCACAAAATGGATAGTCAATTACATGATTGATAAAGAAATTAATTACCTACTGAGTTTTTAAGGTCATATCTAAATAAGAATTTCAAAAGGTCAATTTTTTACTATGTGTTATAAATCACATTATTCTTCGAAACCATTTCAATAACAAACACCTTGGAAAATTATTGGCGTAATACAAGAGATATTGGGATGCTCTGGCAGTCTTGAGCTTTATTAATAAATCAAAACTGGGTTAAAGATTTAGAAAGAATACCGATGGTGACTGAAGGACTGACGGATGACATCTTAGCCAGAAAATACAATCCTATTTTCCTAATAGGAACTAAAAGTCATGAGAAGCCCCAATTTCACCTCAGTTAACTATGATATTATTTACTAAACTATATGTGATAGTGTCTATGTGTGAACAATTTTGAGAGTTCTGAAAAGTTGTCATATGAAGTGTCAAGTTTCTGGGGGCCTGGCTGGCCCATTCAGGGGAGCATGCGACTCTTAATCTCGAGGTTGGGAGTCCAAGCCCCACATTGGCTGTAGAAATTACTTTAATAAAATACAGTCTTTAGGGGCTCCTGGGTGGCTCAGTTGGTTAAGTGGCTGCCTTCAGCTCAGATCATGATCTCAAAGTCCTGGGATCGAGCCCCACATCAAACAGCTCCCAGCTCAGCTTCTCCCTCTCCCCACTCGTGCTCTCTAATAAATAAAATCTTCAAGAACTCTTTTAAAAAATTAAAATTAAAAAATAATGTGGGAAGTTTTTATTATTTTTTAAAGTCTATTAAAAAAGAAGACAAATGCAACTCATTTGAGTTGTTCCCTGTCAGATTAAAACTCAAGACTCCTTAGGGAGAGTGACAATGTAATGCTATTGTTTAGCATAACTCCTGTGAAGTGGCTGAAGAGATGAGCAAGGGTAGGCTTCCCACCAGAGGCCAGAAATACCTTCCAACTCCTTTTGTTTGTTTCCAAATCCTACCTGTTATTTTTACACATATCCGCACCCTTCATTCACCTTTTCCTTTCTTTTTGTTCTACTTCTTGCATTGAACACTGTGAGGGTGTAGGTTAACAGAAATATTGAGCTAGGAAATTCACCTACAGCAGACCCAATGGGAAATCAAAACTATTAATAGTGCCTATTTCAGCCATGGTTATATTCAACTTTTCCTTCCTTTCCTGTTTTCTTCCTTTATAAAAAATCTGTGCATTTCCTGCCGTAAGTCTGGGCTTTATAATGACATCATTGGTTAGATGATTTTAAGATAAAGAAAAGTTGTCTCTGGGAAAGCTTTAACAAAGACAAGGACAACACATACAAAAGAATTTGAAAAACAGAAGAGTGAATTTAAAAAACAATTATTAACCAGTTTCCAGTTAACAAATTTAGTATAAAAACTGATTATAACAAATCATCCCATCTGTGTACACAGTTAAAGTATAATGCATGATTATCTACTAGTAGTTCTGAGAGTCACAGCATTTCAGAGCTAGGAGTGTTCCTAGAGATCATCTCCTCCAACCCCCTTGTGTTTCAAAAATGAGACAGAGAAAGACTTTCTCAAGTCATTCAGCTGGTTAGTGACTGAGCAAGATTTAAAAAGAGTTCCAATACTGATTCAAGTGTTCATTGATTTGATCATCTAACTTGATTTTGACTAAAACTGGTAGGTTCATAAACATACCCTCACAAAAAGAAACAAGTTTTAAATCTGTATTTGAACTTACTCTTTCATCATGCCTTAAAGGAGACAGAAATGGTATAAAAGAATCCTTGCTATGAGAAAGCAAACTAATCATGCAGATAACGCAGCAAGGAGATGAGAGACGCAAAATAGAAAAGCTTTATATTCTTTTACTGGGTTGGTAGCTGGGCCTTGAGAAAATGCCCTTCGGTTGGATTTTTATGGTGATCTGAATTATCATGGGGATCTCCAATAGGAGATGGTGACCTACAAAAAAGGTACAGGGGAAAAGAGAGACTATCCAAAAATCTTTCTGCCTTGGAAAGCAAAATGACAGCTCTGTTTCCATAATCAAATAAGATTGCCATCTTTAAAACAGCCATCACCTTTCTCCTTCCAGAACAGCACAGGAGATACTACAAGCCTAAACCATTATTACTAAATTCAAAAATTTCATTAAATTGAACATTCTTCATGGGGAACAAAAAAAAAACTGGGTCTTGTATTTTACTACTATCCCCAAACAGGGCAATTTATGACACTTCAACTGGCTAGCCAGCAAATTATCAATTCACCAGTGAAGACTAAAACAAGATTGTTCTGCCAATGCAACTCTGTAAACTTCCATTTTGGATGATACTGTTTTAATGGTCAGTATAACTGAATTTCCTCCGAATAAAGTTGAGCTATACATCATAAAGACAGCTCTCAAATACTTCCTGAAAATAGCCGAACAATTCTGTGATTAAACCAACACGTAATTGAATGAATAACACAGAGCTGGAAATTATGCAAATGCACATCTTAGTTTCACTTGGCGCAATTCTTTCTCCTAATGAGGTAGTATTAGAAGTTAGGAACAATCAACAGAGCTAGGACAATGCACAGACACAGCGTAGAAATGTACCAAGATGCCTTCTAACTACCATACCTAATTCTTCCTCATTGAGGAGCAATACCTACTCCAATAATTAATACATTAATTCAGACGCTGTGGGAAGAAAAATGGCAAAATGCGTAAGTAGGGGGTTCCAAAAGCTGTTAAGGGTGATCTTTCCCACAATGCAGCAAATGTTTAAAATTATATAAAAATGTAAAGGAGTCCAAATGTATTTGCAATATAAAAGCCAAGTACCTGTGACTAGAAAATATAATTTTTAACCTAAAATGTGAAAATATGCTGACAGGTCATCAGATCCTTTCTCCTATAATAATGGGGAAGAGATGAATAATGAAATGGAAACTCTCCAGCCTTAGTAGTTTAGATCAGCCATTCCTCCTTAGGTGGGGATAAATTTGCCATAGTTCTTATCTCGCAGGAGCCCTTCTAAGAAAGCTGTCAGACTTGCTTAGATGAGCATGGAGGCTTAGAGTATATTCTGAAATGGCAAAAAAGTACAGATTCTGGAGGCAACCAGCTCTGGATTCAAATCTTAGATCTGTCACTGTTTTAGGCAAGGTAGCATAGTAACAAAGTAACCCCCAAACCTTAATGGTTTAACACAAAATATGCTTATTTCTCACTGAAGCTATAAATCCAACACAGATCACTGCAGGCCGGGGGAGAGAGTTCTACTCCACACGGTCACTCAGAGATCCAGGCTAACGGAGGCTCTACCGTTTTGTAGCTACATCCTTCCAGGTCAACAAGTAAAGAGTAAAGAGAGCTGGAGAGTTGCACACTAGCTCTTAATGGCTTCCATATGGAAATGATAGGCATCACTTCTGTTCATAACCCATAGACCACAGTTGAGGCACGGTCCTGCCTAACTGCAAAAGTCCTAGACAATGAAGGGAAGCATATGAATCTGATGAGCAGTTCATTCCTTTTTCCTTGGCCAAGTCATTTGACCTCTGGATATTTTCATTTCCCTATACATAAAATGACATACATAATAGTAACTACCTCAGAGAACCGATGTTAGGGTTTAAATGAGTTAATACATAAAAAGCATTCAGTACAGAGCCCAGCACATACCTACCATTGCCCTACTCTCGAGCATAGTGAACTAGTGATGGTGCCACATATAAGAGACTCTGAAAACAGAATTTTAAGTGGCAAGAGGATGTTCTACTTCCTCTCAAGAACTAGCCAAATTTTCCATGTCTTGGAGTCCGTAAGACCGTGTTCATGGGATCTAGGAGACTATATGAACAGACAAATAGGCAAGCCACAGCAAGATGGGCAATTGGGTTTTTCTGGTATTGCTGATTTGTTAGAGAGTATGATGATTGAATAAAGAAAAACAACAGTTTGAGTCACATAAATGTGGATTTGATGCCTGGCTCTATCGTCTATAGTTGTAAGATTGTGGACAAGTCCATGAGAGGGTGTCTATGAGAACCTTGCTTGCATTTCAGCGTGGACGGGAGGTAATGGCTTCTCATGGAGAGATCAGGAAACGACAGCACCTCAGTAGTGTTTTAGCCGAACACAAGCTTGTATACATTTGAGAAAATTTTGCACAATTGCTGAACATCGCTCTCACCTATAACCTAGGGAAATTAGTAACTACCTAGCAGGGGGGCCAGAAAGATTCAATGAAAACACTAACTGTAAAATATATAGAGAATTGCCAGCTGATAACAAAAAAATAATGGTCATTCCCTTGTCCTCAAAAGTAGTTCAAGCCCGTTTCTAGAAACACAATTCTATAAATAGCCATTAAGTGTTCCCACTGACTGCTGCAAAATGTTGGGAGCCTATGTAGTGGCAAAGCCTTCCAGTATTCACAGCAGTTAGGACCAGGAGCAGATAATACCACCTTTAGGCTAACATCATCAAGGTTTTTCCCTTCTTCCCTAACTCTGGGGAAAACATATACAACACTCCCTGTAGCTTTCTCTCTTCTTGGATGTCATCTGCCTCTCTCGTTTATACCCACCTCCTTTAGTGAAGCAATGTTTGTGAATAATACTAATGAAAAACTGCTCTCTGAAACAGCCACGTATGGTCTCCAAAATTCACAGAGGGGGTTCTTTTGGAAGTTAAAAAAAAAAAAAGTGGGGTGGCTGGGTGGCTCAGTCGGTTGAGTGTCTGACTCTTGATTTTGACTTAGGTCATGATCTCAGGGTCGTGGGATGGGGCCCCTCATCGGACTCCAAGCTCATCTCTATACTCCTCCCCCTGCTCTCTCAAATAAAATGAATGAATGAATGAAAGAGAGAGAGAGAGAGAAAGAGAAAGAAAGAAAGTCTCTCTTTAAAAAAGAAAGAAATACTGATTTCCAAACAATGTTACTCTTCTCCTAAAGTATTGTCAGTGTGGGGTGGTATTCTCAGGTATGCATAAAGAGAATAACAGGATGCCATTTGAATGAGTAGACTCATACATCAGCCTCACCTTCAATTGGGACCTTCCATGTTCATATACTTGAGAGACCTTCCATTTCATATACAACTTAGAAGTTCAGAGTTCTAAGTACCCACAGAGATCTGCTAACCCAATACTCTATTTTAAAGATAATGTAACCAAAACAAAGACACTTAGGAAAAATGCTTGTAGAGGCCCATCTACCTCTATGCTCCAAGGATGATGCCCTTTCCACCATACCACACTGCCTCTCTCCTCCACACTTTTCTCTGAACTAGAATAGATGACTGTCAGGGTTGTAGCAGCTTTGTATTCTTCTCAAGCTGGGTAAGAAAGCCTTACTACAACGTTGGTAATTTATTTAATTTCACAATACTTAAAGGTGAAATTCGTTACAGGCTGGCTACAGCAGCCAGTAGGAACAACCATTAATTCTTCTCAAGATTTCATTGAACTTCTATGGCTCTTGTTGGAAATATGCTTAAGTATTCAATGGAGAAAAAGCACATGATACATCTCCAATTAATAACAAACTGGACTCATACCAACAATGGTCTTTAAAAAAAAATAACCTCGGGCACCTGGGTGGCTCAGTTGGTTAAGCGACTGCCTTCAGCTCAGGTCATGATCCTGGAGTCCCGGGTTCGAGTCCCGCATCGGGCTCCCTGCTCAGCGGGGAGTCTGCTTCTCCCTCTGACCCTCCCCCCTCTCGTGTGCTCTCTCTCTCTCTCATTCTCTCTCTCAAATAAAATAAATAAAAAATCTTTAAAAAATAAATAAAATAAATTTAAAAAAATAACCTTTCCTTGTGAGTTAATTTTTTTTCTGCAGTCAATAAATACTAGTTTGAATACTACAGTTGAATGAATACTGTAGTTGAATACAGCAGTTCAAAAAATACATCTATGGAGATGGACGAGCCTATAAGGAGGAAAGTGTATGTGTGTGTATGTGTGATTATGTGATTTTAATGACTGATTCGAAAGAAAAGGCATATGGTGCTTTTCCAATTATGTGAGGACATGATCACTTTCACATTACCATAGAGATTCTAAATGCTTAAGTGAATCACCTTCTTCAAGTCCATTCCAGGTGTAGAGGAATAGAGGAATCAAAGGCCCAAATACCACCCAAGGTTGCTGTGCTTCTACACTGAAATGTATCCCTCTTTAAAGCAGTGAATACCAGGAAAAACTTCCAAAGCAATTTCCATTTACGTTACATAGTGTCAACTATATTTACATGACATCATTTACATAAATAATTCTGTACACAAAACACTAACGGCGAGTTAGACTTTTTCAAATTGACAAGTTTGCAGCTAAACTGATCGAAGACATGAGCACTGCATTTTACACGCATACACTAAGGAAAACAATTATCCACCAGGATGTCGTGAAAATTCAGTTGACAATAAGAAACGTAGAGCACCCAGTGGGATCGTCAGAGGATAACAGGAAATAAATGGTCTTTTGCTTGTTTTCAAAGGTTGTTCAAACCGGTCACTAAATCTTTGACGTTGTAAAAAAACATGAGTTTCCAAACAGTAGCTCAATAATTTGGCAAATGGATTCAGCACAAGGGAGACTTGTGCTCTCTCTCTGATTTCAACCAGCAACACAGGAATTCACTTCCATTCCTAATCCCATGCTTTCCAACAAGGTAGATGGAAACAAAGCTCTCTCCTCCCCTCTGCCCATCAGGGCTCCACATTTCCACCCCGCTACCAATTCTGTTTCAAATTTTCACCGGCCAGAACTTTCAGCCAAGTATCCTTATTTCCTTGACATATCAATGGGCAATGAATTCTGCTAGTTCTCTCCCGGAGGCATCTGCATTTCCTAGAAGACTCTGGATGACAGAAAAGCCATTTGAGAGCCAATACATCTGTTCAAACAAGTGGAAACATTATAATTGGTGGGAATGTTTTCATAAATTTTCTTGTGTTCATCCCAATACCAGGACTGGGAGTCAAATCTTGGGTGGGACAGGAAAATGAAGGGACAATACGGTCTACTCTCAAATGCCTTGTATGAGTCGTCCCCCACCCTTTGCCCCAAAAAAGGCCAGCGTGGCCTCTGTGTTTGAGTGTTCTGATGTCAGGATAAGTTGCATTTTAAGCTCATTTACCATCCACCTCTTTAAACCAAGCCAGGAAAACTGAACTGGCCAGAAAATTAATATAATTGGATAGGAATAAATCCAATCATAGCCCTTTCAAATAGGACTAAATGCAGATTCGATGAGGCATGGAGAAAGACTCCTAGTTCCTGCTTAAAATGTAGGGAGAAGGAAGTAGAGAACACTACATAACTCACAACCATGAGCACTCATGTCTTAAGACCTTAAACATCATGCATACAAAGGCTTGTAGCTGGCCTATTCCACTGAGAGTGTCGGTCATCTCTCAAGTTCTACCTACCTGCTTCCCAGGTGAGGCTACATCTAAAACCCAAAATGTTTGATATTGTTCCCTTATCAGGGTTTTGGTTGGAAGGGGCCAAAAATTCTACCTCAAACTGGGATGATGGAAAACGACGTTGTTGAAGAAAGCGATGCTCTTTACCGCTTATTCCTTGAAATATGATGTGATGTGGGTAAATCTGCAAGTCTTCTATTCCAAGTATCTTTCGCATCTGTCCCTTTTGCTGGATACAACTTGTCTGCTTTTTAAACAATATTGTAGATCTCTTAGCAATGCCCTGGCAACAATTTAGTATCCTTTCTATCATGCTCAGTCTGAGAATCCTCTAACGCTTGCCCAAAGAATCGGAATTCATAAAGAGCCACATACCTTAAGTAAGCGGTTTTCAAAGACCCAGAGTGATCTACAGGGAGTCCATTCACTGTTGCTCAGGTAACTCACCCATACCTTAATTAAACCTGCCTCATTTATACCTGTTTAATAAATTGAGGTTTTGAGTTGCTCTCGAAAGCTTTCACAGCCGAGGGGCTCCTGGGTGGCTCAGTTGGTTGAGCGACTGCCTTCGGCTCAGATCATGATCCCGGAGTCCTGGGATTGAGTCCCGCATCAAGTTCCCGGCTCAGCAGGGAGCCTACTTCTCCCTGTGACCCTCTCCCCTCTCATGTTGTTTCTCATTTTTCTCTCTCTCTCAAATAAATAAACAAATAAAATCTTTAAAAGGAAAAAAAAAAGCTTTCACAGCCGAAAACAATTTCTTAAAAAAAACCTAATTTTATATGTGTGTGTGTGTGTGTGTGTGTGTGTGTGTGTGTGTATGTTTTCCCATGCATATTAAGGTTATCAACATATGTATCAACATATATATTTAAAGTGGGCTCCACGTGGGGCTTGAACTCATAACCCTGAGATCAAGACCTGAGCTGAGATCAAGTCAACTGCTTAACTGACTGAGCCACCCAGGCGTCCCCAACATAAATTTTTTAATGGAATTTTCTATTTGGATTGTTGTTTTACCATATACAGATAAAGCAGGACATGACACTCAAGTAAGGACCTCTTCTCCCCCAAATCAAGCTGACTCTCCAAGGCCACTGTTAGTTACCTTGAATACGGCCCATCAACCACCTAGGGAAGTTGTATGCACTTTAAAAAGAATCCCTATGGCCACCTGGCTGGCTCAGTCAGTGGAGCATGCGACTCTCCATCTTGGGGTTGTGAGTTTGAGCCCGACAGGTACAGAGATTAAAAATAAAATCTTTAAAAATAAAAAAAATAAATAAATAAAATAAAAAGAATCTCGGGATGCCTGGATGATTCACTCAGTTAAGCATCTGCCTTTGGCTCAGGTCATGAACCCAGGGTCCTGGGATCAAGTCCTGCCATCTGGAGCCTGCTTCTCCCTCTCACTCCGCCTGCCACTCCCCCTGCTTGTGCTCTCTTCTCTGATAAATTATAAAACCTTTAAAAAAATAAAAATAAAAAACAAAAAGAATCTCTAGGTCCTAAAATGAATTGCTTGTACCCAGATCATTATTGGCATCAGAAGTATGAGGAAAATCACGGGTCAGTAACTATTTTTGCCACATTGAATCCCATGTCAATGTACACACCTAGCCAGTGCATGGCCTTAGGTTAGTTGGCCGGGATCAACCAGAGCTGTGCAGGATGTGGAGGTCTGATAGATCCAAAAGAAACAGTTTTATGAACTCCAGACAGCGACCAATGCCTCATACCTTGGGGTACAATAAACACTTGAAGTGAAGGGTATACCAAAGACATTGCCTTAAGCAGGTGAGTACCGTAGAAATGTTTCAGGGTGTGAAGTGTGAGTTGGAGAGTGTATTAGTTTGGTCTGCTAGGGCTGCCATGACAAAATAACACAGCTTGGTGTCTTCAACAACTTTAATTTCATTTCTCCCAGCTCTGGAGACCAGGAGCCAATGATCAAGGTACCACCCGAGTCAATCTTTGGTTAGGTCTCTCTTCCCTGGCTGACAGCTACCTTTCTCCCTGTGTCCTCACCTTTCATCTGGGCAGAGCGAGAGAGAGAGAGAGAAAACTCTCATGTCTCTTCCTCCTTTCATACATTTATTTATTTTTGGTGGTCCAATAATGCTTTATTGAAATCGTTTCCTTTGCAGTTCTTAACTACCTGGGCATTCTGCTACACCACTGTGGGTGTCATCTAGGACGTCATGAGGGTGGCGGCCCAGCAACATTGCAGCCCAGATTGGGACTATTAAAGAGATACTGGGGACTGCCCAAAGTTCTCTGGTTAAAGAGCGGTGCCATGTCTGTTGGACAATGTCGACAGTCTCATCGAAAGTGCTATTTCCACTGTACTTAATGTTTCTCTGCCTCCTTCGGGCTCTTGGTGCTTCCTTGAGGGCTTTGATAATCAGGGCAGAGGCAGAAGGTAGCACTTCAACGTGGATCAGTCTGTTCTGAATGGTCAGTTTCACTGTAATCTCAAGGCTTCCAATCACCGGTTGCCTTAGCGATGGTGCCACCAACCATTTTTAGAGACAGATCCAGGGGGCCAACCTTTGGGGCTAGGGCAGACAGGGCACCGACTTCCCCACATGTGTACCTCAGGTATGCCACTTTGATCGCCTTGGGGTCCAACTTAGGTGGCATGGTGGAGGCGGCTGGTGTCGGATGAACCTGGAATCAGGACGCCATGTTCAATCCCACATGAAACATCACTCTTCACTAAACTTGTCCATGGACATGAGACTGGACACAAGACTCAAAACGTAAGTAGAATTTTGAGAGGAGACAAGGAAATCCCTGTTCCAAACCTCTCCTTCTCAAGACTGTCATGATGCTGGCCATTTTCCCCTCCTACCTATCCTAAATCCCCAACATCAGAGTTAGCCCTGTGATTCACGAAGGGAAGGAATGAAATAAACAAAAAACAAAAAAAACCATTCTCTAGGAAATTCTTGGTTAAGTGAGTAGTGAATACCTACTGCCAGGGAAGAGAAAGGTCACTCCCCATTCTTTCTCCTCAGGATTCCTCTATTAAAAGATTACCACATCTTAGTTCCTCAAATTAGCTAGTTGTCATTTTAGGAAAGTACAGAGTCTGGTCTTGAGAATTTAAGAACCAAGCTGGCATGTTTCAAGGAGGGTTAGGAAGCATGAGAGTGTAACAAATACTTACGTGAGTGAGATGGAAGATCCCACGCCCAAACCCAAGGACACTGAACCTGGGAGCACCAAAGGAAGAAAGGCCTAGTTATCAAGTAAAATGGGGGCAGCAGCAAGGTGGTATGGGAACCCAGTGGGAGGAGAGGCACAAAAACAAACCACCTATATTACCATCTGGACCAAGGAACATTCTAGAAGTTTAACAAGAGAGTGAGTTAGAGCAAGTCAGAACTGCAAACCAAAATGACCACTGGAACCAGGTCAGACAGCAAAAGTCAGCATCTCCAAGAGTGAATACCTAAGAGGTACTCAATGCATGTTTGCTAAATAAATTGAACAGAATCTTGGGCTCACCTTCCATATATCCTTGATTTAGATACTTCATGGCATTCAACCTTACTTCTTTTTTTTTTTTTTAAGATTTTATTTATTTATTTGAGACAGAGAGAATGAGAGACAGAGAGCATGAGAGGGAGGAGGGTCAGAGGGAGAAGCAGACTCCCTGCCGAGCAGGGAGCCCGATGCGGGACTCGATCCCGGGACTCCAGGATCATGACCTGAGCCGAAGGCAGTCGCTTAACCAACTAAGCCACCCAGGCGCCCCAACCTTACTTCTTATTGGTTATCTGTTACAATCTAGCAGTGCATCTGTTAATTACCATCCACACACCTCAGTAGATCTCAAAAGTGAAGACAAATGCAGATAAAACACACACATCAAAAATCAGAAGAAAAAAATTTTTAATAGAAGCATACATTTGTGGGCGCCTGGGTGGCTCATTTGGTTAAGCGACTGCCTTCGGCTCAGGTCATGATCCTGGAGTCCCGGGATCGAGTCCCACATCGGGCTCCCTGCTCAGCAGGGGGTCTGCTTCTCCCTCTGCCCTCTTCCCTCTCGTGCTCTCTGTCTCTCATTCTCTCTCTCAAAAAAAAAAAAAAAATCTTTAAAAAAAAAAAAAAAAAAAGAAGCATACATTTGTCCTCGGCACTGCTGGCTTCATTTTGCCTCTGAGATGTGATGAAGAAAAACAATAAAACTTGAGGCATCTGGGTGGCTCAGTCGTCAAGCGACTGCCTTCGGCTCAGGTCACAATCCCAGGGTCCTGGGATTGAGCCCAACATCGGGCTCCCTGCTCGGCAGGAAGCCTGCTTCTCCCTCTCCCACTCCCACTCCCCCTGCTTGTGTTCCCTCTCTCGCTGTGTCTCTCTCTGTCAAATAAACAAATAAAATCTTAAAAAAAAAAAAAACAATAAAACTTGTCTTTCTCTAACACCTTCACGTTAGTGAGGGTTTTTCGTTACTTCTCCTAGACTGTTTGCTATGAACACAATTCCAAAACACAGAGGGGTACCAAATCAGAGAGCCCTTATTTCATCACCCCCTGCCCGAGAGAGGCAGGAGTGTGGAAAATAGAAAGAACCTGTCATTCACAGCTTCAAGCAGGTGGAATACCTTTGGGACTGGAGGTGACCCAGAATGAAACTAACCCACCAAAGCCTTTCTTGATGATCTCTCTTGTTCCTCTATTTAAGCCAACAGACAAAGCCCTGCATACCAATTCCCCAGCTTCTCACCGTGCCAAAGTAATTTCAACACCGAAACCCACTCAGCCCTAGAGAGTAAGAAACAGCACGTGCGGGCGCCTGGGTGGCTCAGTTGGTTAAGCGACTGCCTTCGGCTCAGGTCATGATCCTGGAGTCCCGGGATCGAGTCCCGCATCGGGCTCCCTGCTCGGCAGGGAGTCTGCTTCTCCCTCTGACCCTCCCCCCTCTCATGTGCTCTCTCTCATTCTCTCTCTCTCAAATAAATAAATAAAATCTTTAAAAAGGAAAAAAAAAAAGAAACAGCACATGCACGTGTAGCTGTTTGATTACAGCTCAAGTGCTGCAACTTACAAAGCCTCTCCTCTCTAGAAAGCTCAGAGTCCCGGAGGCTGCCTACGTGTGCCTTTGATTACGCACCCTCCTAAAAGCCCAAGATTGCCTCTTTTGCTTCATCAACAGCGAGAGAAAAAGGGTGAGGAGTTTCAACCGTGTGGTAGTAGCACCCCACCTCAAACACTCCCGGAGAACTTGACAAGTGACCTCTGCATACCCGGAATATTTTAGTAAATCGCGTGTGCAGCTTGGTTGTGGAGATATTGATAAACAGTAAAATATATAAGGCTACTCCTTATATAAGTGGTGCACCATTGGCAGGATGAATAACAAAGGCAGAACTCCAAAATGACAGGGCTGTCTGATATTTCAGCAACAATTTTTCAGAAGTCTTTTTATTTTAGAGCAGTTTTACGTTCACATAAAAATTGTGGGAAAGGGGGGGCGCCCGGGTGGCTCAGTTGGTTAAGCGACTGCCTTCGGCTCAGGTCATGATCCTGGAGTCCCGGGATCGAGTCCCGCGTCAGGCTCCCTGCTCGGCAGGGAGTCTGCCTCTCTCTCTGACCCTCCCCCCTCTCATGCTCTCTATCTCATTCTCTCTCTCAAATAAATAAATAAAATCTTTAAAAAAAAAAATTGTGGGGCGCCTGGGTGGCTCAGATGGTTAAGCGTCTGCCTTCAGCTCAGGTCATGATCCCAGGGTCCTGGGATCGAGTCCTGCATCGGGCTCCCTGCTCAGCGGGGAGCCTGCTTCTCCCTCTGCCTCTCTCTCTCTCTGTCTCTCATGAATAAATAAATTAAATCTTTAAAAAAAAAAATTGTGGGAAAGGTAGAGTTTCCCTATAACCTCTCAGCCCCTCCCCTCACCCCACCCACGGTTTCCCTGTTATTAACATCTTGCATTAGTTTGGTACATTTGCTACAATTCATGAGCCAATACTGATACACAATTATCTAGAGCCCATAATTTAAATTAGGGTTCACTATATTCTATGGGTTCTGGCAAATGTAGAAGGACATGTATCTACCATTATAGTATCATACAAAAATTTGCACAGCTCTAAACATGTCCTATGCTCAACAAATTAATCCCTCCCACTCCTTCAACTCCTGGCAACTACTCATCTTTTAATGTCTCCATAACTTTGCCTTTTCCAGAATGCCTTGCACTTGGAATAATACAGTATGGAGCCCTCTCAAACTGGCTTCTTCCACTTACCTTATGCATTTAAGGTTGCTGCACATCAGTTCATGGAATAAAAGTTGACTTCTTTTATCACTAAATAATATGCCATTTAATGGATGTACCACAGTTTAACCGTTCACCTACTGCAGCCCATCTTGGTTGTTTCCAAGTTTTGCCAGTTATGAATAAAGCTGCTATTAACATCCTTGGGGAGGTTATCATGTACATGTAAGTTTTCAGCTCCTTTGGGTAAATAACAAGGAGTCCAATTACCAAATCTTACTTTAAGAGTACGTTTCATTTTGTAACAAACTGCCAAACTGGAACTAAAGTGGCTGTACCCTTTCGCATTTCCTCCAGCACTGAAGGAGAGTTCACTTTCTCCACATTCTGACCAGCATACAGTGTGGTCAGCGATTCAAATTTCAGCCATTCTAACAGGAGTGTGCTAGTATCTTGTTTTAATTTACAACTCCCTGATGTCATAGGAAGTTGGGCATCTTTTCATTTGCTTCTTTGTCTTGTGCACACCTTCTTTGGTGAGGTGTCTGTGCAGATCTTTTCCCCATTTTTTAATTGGGTTGTTCTCTTATTGTTGGGTTTTAAGAGATTTGGGGATATTTTAGGTGCCCATCCTTTATCAGATATGGGTTTAGAAAAGATTTTCTCTTAATCTGTGCCATTTTTTTCATTCTCCTAATAGTATCTTTAGCAGAGCAAAAGTTTTTAATTTTAATAAAGTCCAACATTTCAATTATTTCTTCCATGAACCATGCTTTTGCTATTTTATCTAGAACATCATCATAAACCCAAAGGTCACCTAGATGTGCTCCTATTATCTTCTAGGCGTTTTCTACTCTTGCATTTTTCAATGAAATCTATGATTCGTTTTGAGGGGATTTGGGTGACAGATGTAGAGTCTGTGACTATATTTGTTTTTATTTTTTAGATGTAAATATCCAGTTGTTCGAGCACCATTTGTTGAAAAGACTATTCTCCACTGAATCGCCTTTGCTCCTTTCTCAAAGACCAGTGGACTCTATCTGTGTGGGTCTCTTCCTGGGCTCTCTATTCTGTCCCACTGATCTATTTGTCTATTCTGTGATTAATACCACAAGCAGCTTTACAGTAAGTCTTGAAATGGAGTAGTGTCAGTTCTCCAACTTGGTTCTTTTCCATATTGTGTTGGCTATTCTGGGTCTTTTGCCTTTCCATATAAACTTTAGAATTCCTTTATCTGTATCCACAAAGTAACGTGCTGGAATTTTGGTAGGACTGTCTTGAATCTATAGGTCAGAAAGAACTGACCTCTTGACAAGATTGAGTCTACCTATCTATAGATGTGCATGAAATGGCTCCCCATTTATTTAAATCTTTGATTTTTGTTCATCAGAATTTTATGGGTTTTCCACAACTAGATCTTCTCTATAATTTGTTCCATTTATAACTAATGATTTCACTTTTGGTGAAATTATATACAGATGTAAAAGGTATCCTGTTTTAATTTTAAATTCCAATTGTTCATTGCCGGTATATAGGAAAGCAACTGATTTTGTATTAACCTTACATCCAGCAACCATGCTGTAATCGTTTATTACTTCCGGGAGTATTTTAGAATTTTTACAAAGACAACCATGTCATCTGCAAATAAAGACATGTTTCTTTCTTGCTTTTCAATATGTATACCTTTTATTTCTTTTCCTTTTTTCTTCTTTTTTTTTTTTCCTCTTTAACACTTACTTAAGTAGCTAGGCCTTCCAGTACAATGTTGAAACGGAGTGGTAAGCAGGGACATCCTTGTGATTCCTAATTATAGAAAGGAAACATCTAGTTTCTCACCATTAAGTATGATGTCAGCTGTAAACTTTGTAGATGATCTTTATCACATTACAGATGTTCTCCTCGTTTCCTACAGTTTGCTGAGAATTTTTATCATAAATGGATGTTGGTTTTGGTGACGGTTTTTTTTTTCTACATTTACTGATACAATAACATGATTTTTCTCCCTCAGCCTACTGATATGATGGATTACATTAATTGTCAGCAACAATTTTGAAACCTAATGTTTCAAGTATCAAAACCTATTACTGCAATATCAATAAAAACATAGTATATCATTAGGATGGAATATTAGGCAGGTATTAAACAGGTTTTCAAAAATATTTAATAATCTGAGAAAATGCTAATAAAAATGGAAAGAGCAGGCAGATGCCCAGAAAACCCTAAATCACAAATAAGATGGCAAAGAGACAAAAGCAGCAGATCCACTAGCTCAGAATTCGTCTGTTCCCAAAGCTGAGCAGAGCACGGCTAAGTAAACGCTGCATACCATCTCGACCATCATCTGGTTTAATCAGCCAACAAGAAAAAATGAATATAAAATTCCAGCAATAAGACATAAACAAAAGAGTGGAGCTAAAGACCTTTCAGCAACTTGCCTTTTGCTCACTGACCAGATAACGAGAACTATCTGCGTTATCGATGTAGCATAAGCATGAGGATTTTATCACTTGTACTTAAAGACATCTCTTTTTGGTAATGACCAACATGGTTTTCTTTTTTTTTAAAGCCTGTTTTTTCTCAATACATTTTTAAAGATTTTAAAATTGTTTCCTATCTGCTCAAGTTGAGATGTTTAAGAACCTCATTTTTAATTTGTAATAAAAGCTTACAATTTGATTTTTTTTTCAAAAAGGTCAACAAATACTAAGCACGTGTTAACAAAGGTCTTAAATAATTTTTAAAAACTGAAAGAGTGTACACGAAACACACATACAATGCTCTATATATCGTATATATACACACATTTACATCAACAACAACAAAAAAACCCAGAAAAATTTTAAAACATGGCACTTAGACTGCAAAAAGGATCATTGTTGGGGTGCCTGGGTGGCTCAGTCATTAAGCATTTGCCTTCGGCTCAGGTCATGATCCCAGGGTCCTGGGATCGAGCCCCACATCAGGCTCCCTGCTCCACGGGAAGCCTGCTTCTCCCTCTCCCACTCCCCCTGCATGTGTTCCCTCTCTCACTGTGTCTCTCTCTGTCAAATAAATAAATAAATAAATAAATAAATAAATAAATAAATAAAATCTTTAAAAAAAAGAATGTAGCTGGATCAACAACAACAACAACAAAAAGGATCATTTTTCACAGTATAAGAGCTAAAACAAGAAGGAAGAACATCACTTTGCTCAAGCTCAGCTGGGGATATATAGGTGTATTGGGGAACTCAAATATTTAGCTGCTTGGTGAATGTCCATGAATGACCATGAAAGCAATGGGAGTATTGATTTCAGGGTTACAGTAAGTTTTCACAAGCAGGGAAATTTGCAAACATGATATCCATGAATAATAATAAACTTTACATATATGTGTGTATGCATATATATAATGATGGTTACACATTGTATAATACTAAAAAGAAATAGATTAAATTGATAATAATGTTTACTGCAGGTGATTTTAATTTATATTTCTTGTACTTTTCTCTCTTTTTCAGTTTTTATGTGAAAAGGGGTTCATTGCAAAATTAACTACAATGGTGATAAATTTTCAAGCCCTAAATGTTATTGAAGAATTGTTTATTATAAGACTTCTATAACATTACAACTATGCATTTTTAATGATTATATTTAAGAAGAATTTTTTATAATATAGAAAATGCTTATGATATAGTGTTAAATGAAAAAATATAATCTCCGGGGCACCTGGCTGGCTCAGGCCGTGGAGCATGTGACCCTTGATCTCGGGGTTGTGAGTTTGAACTCCACGCTGGGTAGAGACTACTTAGAAATAAAATCTTTAAAAAGTACAATCTCAAACTATATATACAAAAGGATCTCAGCTCTGTGGAGAAACGGCTATCTGGACATAGGTCAAAATGTTAGCAATATTTCTCTCTGGTGGGTTGGAAATATGAACAACTGTTACCCTTTTCCTTAAACATTTCTGCATTTTCTAAACCCTTCAAATGAGTACCATATACTCCTCTCACAAATAGAAAAAAAAAAAAACTGTTTAGTGTGTCCAGTAACTAACTAAAATCCCAGAGATTTAACTCATTTTTCTGGAGTATAAGATGACCTCATAAATCCCAAATCCCTTCCCAGGGAAGATATCCAGATGTGGGGATATTTTAGATTTCATTTTCTCTGTGTTTCTGGTATTTCTATAATGAACAGGAAGTGCTTCCATGATAAACCAAAAACAATAAAAAAAAAAAAACTGTACTGGGGAGTGTTACTTAAGATGTTAACATTGGGGGCACCTGGGTGGCTCAGTCGGTTAATTAAGCATCTGCCTTCGGCTCAGGTCATGATCCCAGGGTCCTGGGATTGAGCCCTGCACTGGGTTCCCTACTCAGCAGGGGGCCTGCTTCTCCCTCTCCTTCTGCCCCTCCCCACTGCTTGTGCGCTCTCTCTCAAATAAATAAAATCTTTTAAAAAAAATGTTAACATTATGCAGACGTGCATTTAATGTGAACCAATACATATAGCCATTTCAAGGTAACATAAATTGGAGGACAAAATGATCCCGATCTGTATTTCTATGGAAGACAGCAGGGCAAAGGAGAGTAAAACATATGTGAGTACAAGTCACACTCAAAGAGTAGTAGAAGCTGATGGTGAACATTTGCTTCCTTACGCTACCATGCTGCAGCATGTTAACAGCCTAAGACTCCTTACAAATACATACTGGCTTGGAAAGTGTGGATACATTTTCTTGAAGCCCACTGTATATTTGGGAACACTGCAAAGCTCGTCTGTAAGGCTCTTAAGTTACAAAACACATCAAAGTAACCACTGCTTCCAAAACAGATGTACCCACTTCTGTTAAGGCAAAACTCTTCTTTAACCGGGGCGGGGTGCACCATCTTTAAGTCTGCGTTTTGTCCAACAGGATCATTTCCTCAGTAAGCCTCCTCTGCTCATGCCATAGAGCCTTCTTCCCAAGTCCCCACATAAGACCCAAACAGAGAATAAAGACTAGGGGTTGCCTCAGAACCTCCCAGGTTTCTAAAACCTGACAGCAAGAAGCAAATAACATGATCGATGCAGCCTTCGGAGAGCATATGCCATAAAAACATTTCAGAACAATTTTTAAGGTGTAAAAAAGACTGAAAAACCAACTTATTAAGTGAAATAACATCAACATGTTACTGGGGCTTGTATCGTTGGCAGCTGTCGCGTATTCTGACAATATATCTTCACAGGAGCTGTCAAACGTGCTCTTCCTGTCTGTGTCATCTCTTGTTTAGAAAGAAGTGTGATTAGAAAGTAATAGGACTCTTTAAATCTAATATACCATACACACTTTGCCACATAATGAGCGCCTTTCTCTTCAAAGGAGTCACTTGAAGGTGCTACATTATTTCATTGCTCAAAACCTGCTTGAAACACCGTTTAGTAAATACTTTCTGACACAGGAGAAAGGCCATCTCCACATTTTACGGTCCCTCTCTCTTTTCTGACCGCAGGTTGATGGCAACACACTGCCTTGAAACCCTCCTGTACGTCTCCGCCACATTGCCTGTCCCCTCAGAAGATAATGCTGGACCCTTATTAGGACTATTTTTAAACCGCAAACATAAAATCGATAAGGCATATCAGTATTTTCAGATTCAGAAGGGTCTCAATGTACAGTTAAATGTTAAAACTGATTTCTGAAACGGCATGTGTGAGATTTATATTTTTTTCACACATTTTAAGCAACAGACGTGTCTTGAGCACCTACCATGTGCAATGCCCACAAGAAACAAAATCTCTGTCATTATGAAGCTTATGGTCTATTGGAGGAGACAGACAACAAGCAGATACAAAACACGTATATGGAATGATGTCAGGTAAGGATACATGCCATAAAGAAAAATCAAGGAATGGAAAAGACGGTATCAAGAGAGGGTGCTATCTGAGATACAAGAGTGGCTGACACGCAGATACCGCAATGAGGTGAAAGCGCAAATCAAGTGAATATCTAAGTGTAGAATATTCCTAAGAGAGGAAACAACAAGCCCAAGTTCCGAGGCAGAACCATTTGCCTGTGTTGTCTGAGGAACAGCAAAGGAGTCAGGGGCTAAAATGGAGTAAGCGAAAGGAAGAGTGACAACAGAGGGGCGCAGCACCCAAGAAGGGACTGTAGGCCATGTAAAGGATGGTGGACTCAAAGTGTGATGGGAAGCCACTGGACACTTTTGAGTAACAGAATGACATGATCTGATGAATGTTTAAAAGAGGATCACTCTGGATGTTGGGTGAGGAATAGACTGTACACCATCTATGAGGTTATTGATATTCTCCAGGCAAGAGATGATGATGATTTGAACAAGGGTATCAATGTTGAAGACAGGTGAGGACTAATCAGATGGAATGCATGTTTTGAAGATACCACTAATAGAATTGTGTGCGCATCACAATATGTGTCGATACATACTAACAGAAAATGTGAACAGTAGGTACCTATAAATTTGAGTTCTAAGTGATCTTCAGTTTTTTATTTGTGCATTTCTAGACTAGTTGAAGACTTTTTTCCACTAGTACTAAAAAAAAAAAAAATTCTTTCATTTGGGGATGAGGAGGGGTCCACAATCCAAAACACAGACACCGAAGGCAATTAACAAAAATACACGACTGAATATATGCAGCCATTTTGTGGCTGAGGTAGCTGTTGCCAGAGTCACAGATCGGGGGCGGGGGGGGGGGGGGGGCAGCGGGGAATACTCTGCAGGGATAGCCACTGGGCAGTCAGACTGATCGGTCCAAGGAAAGTCCAGACTCCAAAATCATGCATACTTCCTGGCTAGGGCAGACCGCTGAGGAAGAACGTGACAGTAATCCGAGAAAGGAATCCTAATAAATGGAGGAAACATCCTGGGAACCAGGCAACAAACCGCAGGCAGAGGTTAAGACCTACAGTATGGAGAATATCCAATAGTAGGTGAGATTTCCTAACAAAAGAGTAGCCCAGCTTCAAATGAACACAGCAGGAGGCAGAAGCCCAAGCAAGCAGGTAGGTGGCGAAACACAATATGGCAGAAACATGGAAGTCCATCCTCAGTAAACTCCTGGAAAGCTTAGTAACCCTCTGTGTTCTTGGCCAAGTCAAAAATTCCTTGGATGGGCAATGGTTCCAGCATAGGAGAAAATATAATTTTCTTAACCTACCCTAATGGTTCCATGAGCCTTTCAAGGATCAAAGATCCTGGTGAAGGGCACAAAGAGGCCTGCCTCATTTGCAAGGCTAGCTGGAGTCAATCAAAGTTTTCAAGAGAGATAAAGAATGGCAAGAATTTCAGGCCTTCACGCCCACAGCATACTTACCAGAAATATTTCCTCAGAATGTCATAATACACCAACCCCAGCCTCCATCATCTCTTCGCTCCTACCCTGAAACCTTGATTCTAAGTTCCTTGGTAACAAGGGCCTAACCAACTGAGCCACCCAGGCGCCTCCTTATCTTACGCATCTTTAGATCCACAGTTTGTCCAAAGTCATGTTCGTGGTAGTTGTTCCATAAGTATATATGGAAAGGAGGGATAAATGAATGAACCTAATATCAGAAGACATTCTGCCTGGTGACATTATGAAGACACTGTACTTAATTACACTCTCGTGTCCTTGTACATACACTGAACGTGCAACATCCTATCATCAGCCTAAACTTCTTGCTTCAATTTTGACTTGGCAAATAACCTGTAGAAATGCCAACTAAACCAACCAAATGCTTTTTCAGTTTTTCCTACAATTTTAAACACATTCCTACTGATCATCTTGAGCCAACCCTCTGCCTAGCAGTCTCTCAGGGCTGACCTGAGGCATCGGTGTCCTTCTAGAAATATAGGCCTGGTTTTTCCTTCCATCTGCATGGTGTAGCATTCCCTACCTCAAACAAGTCACTGGAAACCAAGGCAGTGTAATGGGAACAAGTGGGCCATTTCTCAAATTCTAGCATTATCCAAAGGTCATGATCCCAGGGTCCTGGGATCGAGCCCCGCATCAGGCTCCTCGCTCCACCGGAGGCCTGCTTCTCCCTCTCCCGCTCCCCCTGCTTGTGTTCCCTCTCTTGCTGTGTCTCTCTCTGTCAAATAAATAAAATCTCTAAAAAAAAAAACTATAGGGGTGCCTGGGTGGCTCATTCGGTTAAGCATCTGCTTTTGGCTCAGGTCATGATCCCAGGGTCCTGGGATGGAGCCCCGCATTGGGTTCCCTGCTCAGTGGGGAGTCTGCTTCTCCCTCTCCCTCTGCCTGCCACTCCCCTTGCTTGTGCTCTCTCTGTCAAATAAATAAATAAAATCTTAAAAAAAAAAAAAAAAAAAAAAAACAACTATAGACAATTTGTCTCCCAACAAAGTAGAAAGGGCCTTAGTGAGTGAAACAGGAGAAAGAGTCTGAACATGCTGAAAACTGAAACGTAAACCCTTGTAGTTGAAAAGGAATTTCTATGGGAACTCAAGGGCTGTCTATCACAATTCAGCGACACGTTCGCAACACATGACAGCTAGCTCCCTGACCAAAATGCGTAATGAATTAAGGAGAGAAGTCTTCCCTAAAGCATATAGGACAAACTTCAGCCACATGATCAGGATGAATGTATCTTGGGTAAAGTCAGGCACTTTCTTGGTCATATTTAGTTAACATTTTCAGACCTGTGGGCACCATAGTTTATAAGAGTCATATTTTATTCAATCCAGTTAAATGTCCTTTCAGATGCCTGTATTCCTATGGAATATTTTTTTAAAGATTTTATTTATTTATTTGAGAAAGAGCATGAGTGGAGGTGTGGGGAGGAGGAGCAGAGGAAGAGGGAGAAGCAGACTCCCTGCCAAATGGGGAGCCCAATACAAGGCTCAATCCTAGGACTCTGAAATCATGTCCTGAGCTGAAGGCAGACACTCAACTGACTGAGCCGCCCAGGTGCCACATCCTGTGGTATAGTTCAACCCAATCTTCAATCTTTTCAGACTTTTGTATAGTCTTTCCAGTTTTCTACAAGCAAACCATTTATTCAAACTTTCCTTTCCCCCTGCCAATTCAGTCAACAAAAAAAAGCATTTCAGTTAATAGTAAGGATAAAAAAATCAAAACTTGGGGCGCCTGGGTGGCTCAGTTGGTTGAGCGACTGCCTTCGGCTCAGGTCATGATCCTGGAGTCCCGGGATCGAGTCCCACGTTGGGCTCCCTGCTCAGCGGGGGGTCTGCTTCTCCCTCTGACCCTCCCCTCTCTCATATTCTCTCTCTCAAATAAATAAAAAATCTTTAAAAAAAAAAAAATCAAAACTTATGATAACTACAATTACCAGAGTATTTACCATGTGCAACTATGAGCATGTGAAATACATTATCTTATTTAACATTCAAGATAACCGTATCACCATTCTACAGCAGAGCAAGCTCAAGCAGGTGAAACAACTTGTCCAAGGTAGTCATAACTCACAAGCTATGGATCTGGGACATAAATCTCGGCCTCACTGCAAAGTCCAAGCTCTTAACCCTTACATTATGCTATTTTGCAATGCACTCGTATTGGGCTATTTTTCTTATATTAAGTATTCATTGACTACTAAGTGCTGGGCACCATGCTACATGGGGGAATAAAATGGCGACCAAGAGAGAGCCAGTTGCTCCCATGTGGTGCTTACACACTAGCAGAGAAGACAATGAAACAGGCAGTCAGACGGTGGTGATTTGTGATGGTGAACAAGTTGCAGGCAATCACAGAGAAAACGTCTCTGAAATGGAAACTCAACACCACACCTCAACCATTGTTGGAATAAACCAACCTCCATTTTGTACATGCATCAGTTTCTGTAGGGACTAAGTCAATGAAGTAAATGGGTCACACACACACAAATGGATCTTCCTAAGCTCTAATTTTCATTGGATAATAAATATTTGCCTGCCCCTCCAGATGACACTGAACCCTGGTCCTCTTACTAGACAGTTCCTGCAACATACAATTAATGAAATGGAGGCTTTGGTCATGCTTTCCTCTCATTGAAAACCCCGATAACTTAATCTACAAAACGCTCATGAAATATGCATGTAAACCTGAACACATTTATTCTCCAAATTATCAAACCAAATTTCAGAAACATTTAGCAAAAACATGGGCAACTTCAAAAAGACAAGGGCAACATAGAGAGATGGTGGTGGTCTTTGGGTATAATCTACTTTTATGAAAAAAAAAATCCCCCTCCAGTTTCACGTGGATTCCTCAAATGCCGGTTTTCGTTCACATATATGCAGTTACCTGGCTCCCTTGCCCATGGATCTGAAGAGGCAGAATCTGTATTGGAAGTGTTACAATTACAATCGTTACAGAATTACAGTAATGCCTACAGTTCTTGAACATGCAATGTGTGTCAGGCATTATGCAATGTGCTTCCTAAGCACGATCTTATCAAATTCTCACACTGAAGAATGAACTTTGCCATTTTGCAGATGAGAATGCTGCAGCCTGGAAACGAGATCCCTACCCAGGAATCTAGACCTGAGCCCAAAACACTGGAATACGAACCCAAAGTCTTAACCACTCAAGACACTGGCAAGTACTTAGCGGGAGGCTTGCACTTGGTAACTTGCCGAGGATCATAAACATCCTAACAGTTACATTTTGTACACAAAGACCACTAGACACATAATTAATAACCAGCTTTAAGACTCAGGAAAAGGCAAATGTCAATTTCTCTTGCCTTTTGGTTTTGCCCCCTCCCTCTGTAATCCTCATCACACGCCTCCCGGACCTGGCTCTGGGATCCGTGCTCTTTTCCCAAGACATTCTTCCTCTAGGATTTTCCACTTTCCAGGGCGATCGCTGTGATCCAACCCCACCACCTTTTATTTAAGTAAGGCTACAGATCCCTAATAAAACACAAAACTGCTCTCTAGAAGAAAATTTAAAAAATCACAGGGAAAAGTGTCGCGAAATACTGGCACAAACATTTCCCTCCCGCTAGGTCTTCCTTACAGAATAAGGTTCTTCACCCTGACATTGCCGTGGACGGCATATGAAGAATCAAATACAACTGTTGGCATTTATGAGAGCCTACATCTGAGGCTCGGAGGGAAGAGTAAAGGACATAGCTTTTATCAGATGCAAAAAGGAGTCCCTGACAAAGACGAAAGGATCTTTTCAAATGAATGAAACTTTTCTAGAAATCTAAAGAATTCCTGTCCTGTATAGAGCATCCCCCTACTATCTTCTCCTCTTCCATCTCAACCACCATTCGGGTCCAACTCCAAAGGTGCTCTCTCGCACCCACAGCCTTCGGGAAGCCCTCTCTGCTGACCCTTACCCTGTCTACGTCCCTGAATTTGCTGGTAATTCCCAGGGACAAGCTCTGTCTGTGGTAATCAAAGGAACGAAGGAAAGTGACTGAATTCACAATTCTCCAGCCCCACATGGCATGCCAGCTGCAGTCTGGGCAGACCGATGACCCCACAAGCTGTGTTATCTGGCACTACCCCAGCAGGAAAGAAGGGGAAAGCACCGATTCCAAAATACAAATCTCCGATCCAATAATTGAAATTGATGCCATTGAAATGCAACTGCATTGACACAACACTTTGAAAGAGACCTGATCAAAATGCAAAGCTAAAAGTTGTCTCTGATGACTTGCACTGAGCGGCATAAACCCGGGGGGGGGGGGGGGGGGGGGGGAGGCAGGGTGCGGCAGAATAAAATCTAACCCACAAACTGTATGCAGACTGAAACAAAACAAAAAAGATGGAGCACGTAGAAATGAGAGTTAGTTTCAAAACCTTGAAAAGTACTTCTTTACAGTGATTAAGAGGACTACGTAATACCGTGGAAATGTGTAACACAATGTTAAGGGACAAAATAGGACATACAATCATTAGGATCACACCTGTAAAACTCTGTAGGTTATCTGCAAAACAAAAGGGTGTAAGAGTGATTTTGTTCTTAATTTTAAACTGTTGGGACTCCATGATTTTTTTTTTCCCTTTTTCGAATGTATGTAGCATTAGTGTCGTGTGTTTATTATTTAAAGGAGGAAAGAGAGCACACTCCCCAACTAAAAAAGAAGTACTGAAGGAGCTTGGTAATGTCATCAAGCTCAGAGAAACAGATTCTAGAAAAGCTGAAGTTGCTTCTAAATTAATGTATCAAGAGACTAAATCTATTTTCTTCCTACCAAAACTGCTGCCCTTAAAATATCGAAAGGACAGAAGGAAAAAGGAAAAAAACAAAAAACAAAAAACGGTTGCAAAGTCCTTGGGATGTTTAACTCAATTAACAAAGTTTATGGGACTGGAAGTGCACGCTGAGCTAGGTGAAATGACAAGAGAAGTAGATTTACTTATTTGTCAGCTCACCCCTGCCCCGCCCCAGAACCCAGGCTGGGGTGTCTCCTGCCCCCCAGGTGCCCTTCCTGGGCATGTTGCTTTTGCCTTTCGATCCCTGCCTCTTGAAACTTGCTTAGGCTCCAGCGTGAACTTAACTCTTGCCTAGGGGCAATCCTTTTATAAGTTCCAGAAGCAATGACTGGGATTTTTTTTTTTTTTTTTTAATGTAGTGACAACCGCATCCCCACCGTCCTTCTCCGAATTCATTAAGCTTCCAGCTCAGGGCTGGGCACAGTGGAAATAGTGCGTGATGGCAGCTCAGTACCCACTTCCTCTTTATTTCCCACTACGTACATAATTCAGGTCCGGGACCAGGAGGTTAATGGTTGCCTGGACTTGTCAAGGCTCCTCATAGGAATGAGAAATGCACCCAAGACTGCAATCTCCTTACGGTTTTTCACACAGGAAAGATCACAAGTTAACAACTGCACTTCACTATTGTAACAGAACTCCAGTGAGTGTACTGAGTCATAAACTCAGAGCAACAGTTCTAGAAACGTGTGATCAAGACCTTGATGGATACCACTCTGACATTAGTATAAGAATCAGTCCTAAATCTGAAGCATTTGAAATTCATTTGATATCTGTGAGCCTCAGTGACCTCACCTGTAAAAACGGAATGTTCTTACCTGCCCCGCAAGAAGGACGTGGAACCAGATTATCTGAGGCCCCTTACTAGCCTTGAAGCATAAGATGCAGGGTGACTAGGTTGGAAAATAGTTCTTGCTCACCTGAATGCCTGGGGTACTCCCCTATTATTCTCCTGCCATCTACCCCCTTCAGGTCTTCTTCCAGACTGCTCTGAAGTTGTTTTTGCAAAAGCTGACCTGATTCTGTCTCTACCCCCATCTAAAAGTCCTGATGGCTAGCGACACCCAGCTACATTTGGATAGAATAAAATCCAACCCCCGCAGCTGGGCAACCACAGGTTCCAGGTATGAATATTAATGGTCTTCATTCTCGGGTCTGAAAAATGCAGGACTGTTGTTTCAGAACACAGCCGAATCACTATTTTGAGAGCACGTTCCACCAGAAACCAAAAAAACTCAATTTAGCCCATTTCACGAAAGTTCAATTCTGTATGGATTTTCTCAGGCATTTTAGGTTGAAACACAATTCAAGATTTTCCACATCTCTCTGTTCCTCCACTTTGTTCTAGCATTGATCTCATTTCAAGGAGCTTACTTATCCACAAGGGTCTCGAGGTACCGGATCCACAGCCATCCTCTACCAAACACTGGGGAGATCATCCTAATCGAGTTCTCGAATGTCATCTCCCTTCTATGCTAACTTAGACATCTTCCCTTCTGGCCTCAGGGCTTGTACCTCAGGCTTCTTTCCACCCTGGTTGTCCCCTCACAATGATTAACAGGCCCCTCCAGGTCTGTCGGCTCTCAGTGACTCCCAGGAAATCTTCTGGCTTTTTCCCACCCCAGGTCTTATTTTAAAAAACATTTGCTATGCATTTTAAACCACTTCTGTGGTGTCTGTCTCCCCAGTAGGAGAATAGGGATAAGGGGAGAGACCATGCCTTTCGCATTCACTGACACATCCTTTTGGGGGCACCTGGGTGGCTCAGTCAGTAGAGCGTGCAGTCGGTTAAGCATCTGCCTTCGGCTCAGGTCATGATCCCAGAGTCCTGGGATCGAGTCCCGCATCAGGCTCCCTGCTCAGCAGGGAGTCTGCTTCTCCCTCTCCCCACCTGCTACTGCTCTGCTCTCTCTTCTCGTTATCTCTCTCTCTTAAATAAATAAAATCTTGGAAAAAAAATAAAAAATAAATACAGTTGCTGAATGAATAGAAGTTGCTTCACAACCTGGTTTACTCTAATCCTTCTGGGTTGCACACACCTATTCACACACAAACACAGAACAAACACAGAGTGCTATGGAATTATGTACTAGGGAATACTAGCTTAATATGAGTTTATCAGGACAGATCTCTAAGCGGAAATAATGTTTAAGTCCTGGGACTAGGACATAAGGTGCTAACCCCCATCTCCCTTCCAAACAAACACACACGAAGGTTAATTCATAAGTAATCACAATCACTTCACAGAAGTGTTTTTAAAATGCCTTTAAAATCAAGGCGCCTGGCTGGCTCAGTCAGTAGAGCGTGCGACTCTTGACCTTGGGGTTGCAAGTTCGAGCCCCACGTTGGGTGTAGACATCACTTAAAAATAAAATTTTTTTAAAAAAATAAACAAATAAATAAACAGAAATAAAATCTGTACAAAAAACTGTCTTTGAAGTCCTAGGAGACTTCAGAAGTGTCTCAGGGGATGGTATGAGAAACGAAGCAGCAGAGTCTAGGGTCCTGGTAGGCAGAATATTGGCCCCCCAAGGTGTCTGCGTCTAAATTCTCAGAACCTGTAAATATGTTTCCTTATGTGGCAAAAAGGACTTGGCAGCTTCCCAGGAGAGCCCAACTGGACCACATGAGTCCTTGAACAGGTAGAACCTTTCCCAGCTGTGACCAGAGAGAGACAAGAAGGGGCAACATCACAGGAGAGATGGGACGTTGCTGGCTTTGGAGCTCACCCAAGGGGCCATGAACCAAGAAGGTGGGCAGTCTCTGGAATCTGGAAAAGACCAGGAAAGAGATTCTCCCTTAGGACATCCAGAAAGGAACACATCCCTGATAACACCTTGATTTTGGTTCATTGCCTTCCAGAGCTGTAAGATGACAAATCTGTGTTGTTTTAAGCCACAAAGTGTGTGAATGTTTGCTATGGCAGACATAGAAAACTACTACAGTTCCCCCATTATCTTCTCTGGTGCTTCAAACAAAACAGCTCTGCACTGACCCATCATCCCTACTGGGGCTTTGCAGGAAAGTTCATCTGGGGTCAGGGTTCCAAGAGGATGAACCTCATTCCCTCAAACGTCTCGGTCACTTTCCTATTGTTGTTACCTCTATCCCAGACTCCCTTTCCCCCAGACCCTTCATCTTCACCCAGCACTATTTTAGTGACCCTCCAAGGATGCCACCCAGTTCTGGGTCTCTGATGTCCCATCCCTAACCTACTCCTGGCAAAATCAATTGCTTCTTCTTCTCAGTTTCTATTATGTTCCATACATGCTTTGCTTATTGAAATGACAAACTGACAAATCCTCATGGACAAGGACAACCTCATACCTAAGGCTTTTTTAACTAAGCATCCACTGGAGTGTTGGGCACATAGTAGACAGTCTTCTCCGACCACCTTGTCTAAGCAAGCCTCAGCTTCCTATATTTTCTTTTTTTTTTTTTTTTAAGATTTTATTTATTTATTTGACAGAGAGCACAAGCAGGGGGAGTGGCAGGCAGAGGGAGAGGGAGAAGCAGACTCCCCAGTGAGCAGGGAGCCCGACGCGGGACTCGATCCCAGGACCCCGGGATCATGACCTGAGCCGAAGGCA